>NC_057350.1:67855000-68042500 GCF_016509475.1 Prionailurus bengalensis | reverse complement strand
CATGCAGGTTATCAATCAATCACAGTATCAGAGTGATTGCTGCCGATTATAGCCTGGCTCCACACTCCACAATTATTTGCAGGCTAGTGAGTACCGAACATCTTCCTTTACTTAAAGAATAACCAGGCAGAGTGGCAAGAGTACTGCTCAGGGGTGGAATCTTGACTCTGACCTTATTAGAAAGTAAAACGACTACAGACAGGCCACTCACCTTTTCCAGTCCTAGATTTGCGGTGTATGAAGGGGCACTGCTCATCTCCTCCCAGGGATCATTTTTAATGTGTAAAAGAAAATATTTGAAAGTACTGTGTGGACATAGGATTTTGTTTAGACCACAAATAGGTGTTTTTTTTTTTCCATTCCAATCCGTGTATCTGCTGAGCAAAATAAGCTGGTGTTGACAGTGCCATCCTGGACATTGTCAAAAGCTTACCTGTAGCGACTTCTCTTCAGTTAAAGCTGTGTTGGGGGAAAGTTCCAAGGTCTATGTCAGGTCAGCTCTGGAAAAAAACAAGGAGGGTGGTGAGAGTAGAGAAGCAAAACTAACAAAGCAGATTACAAAGCAATCCATGTTAGGCTTGAGACACTGGTCACTGGCTCTTCCATTTCAGATTGGACTAATTTCCAGGAATCTTATAGCTGGTAGAAGACAGCAGCTGTTTTTCTCCCAAACTACTCAAGGCTCACTTTTGAAATGATGATCTTTATAGCTGGATGAAGAAGTCATCAGTCTTACCAAAGACACCACTTTTGCCCTATTACTCTACAGAAAAGTCTCCAGTGATTATCCATTAACTAGAAATACATGCTTCAGTGTGATTTAGACTCCACCCCCATGCACTACCACCAGCCCCGCCTTATTTATCCCTCTGCTTCCCATAAAGCCAGAATACTAGCCAGTTTGGTTCCCTCCAAGCCCCGTAAATAACTGCTCCTTTCTGATAAGGGCTTTTGCTCACTCTCTTCTTCTGCCTCGAAGCCATGAGTTTCTCTGCCTTCTCCCTATTTTTCATGTGTGATCTTAATCCTACCTGAGTCTTAAGGTCCAGCTTATATTTTTCTTCCATGAAGTCTTGCCCAGGTACAGGTCTCCCCTGCAGATCCTCTTTCCAGCAGGTCTGTCACAGGCACATCCTCATTTCAGCCCAGCCCTGGAGACAGTTTAGGTCATTTCTGGGGGCAAGGGCCTGTCCTGAGCAGCACTCTGCTCTTTCTCTGTGGATGTGAGAAAAGTGGGTGCATGTGCCCATCACAAGCCACCACTTACTATTTCACGAGGGCTGTGTCCAGCAGGTGAGGAAGGACTCAGAACCACATGGCTCTGGCCTTTGAGCCAGGCTCACCCAGCTGTTTTGTAAGGGGTGAGAGTGGCGCTAAATGTTTGTGGGAGTAAAACAGTCACCTTGAAGCCATTCCACCTGAGAACTCTCCTGGAGAGAACCCCAACTTGAACCCCTTTCTCTCTGGCCTTCATGATAAAGGAAAAGAGGGAAAGAGACTCAGATTCAGACTCCGACTCCGACACTAACACAGCAGCATATGTGCCAGGCGCCATGCCAAGTGCCAGAAGAGAATGATCTCACTGCGTTCTTTCAAGGACCCGATGAGGTTAGGACTACTCTAATCTCCAGCCACAGCTGAGAAAACACAAACTCAGAGTAAAAAAAAAACTTGTATAATGTCCAAATAAATATCGAAGTGTTATTTGAACCCAGTTGTCTCAGAGTACAAGGCCTGTTTGTTTTGTTTTTAGTTTAGTCGACACCAGTGGTTCTCAGAGTATGATGCCCAGAGCAGTAGTATCAGCGTCTCCTGGAAACTTGTTAGAAATGTAAGTTCTTGGGCCCCACCCAAGTCCTGCTGAATCAGAAACTCCTACTGACAGTGATCTGGGCTGTTACAAGTCCTGGTGGTGCGTGTTCAAGTTTGAATACTACTATTCTGAGCTAAACCTCCCACAAGAAGATCCCTTATAACTTGGCCTAGAAACCATATTGACATAGGAACATTCTAAGATGTTGGTTATGTGTGGACCCCTGACCACGCCAGAGTCCACCTGACTTTCTGTGCCACCTCGTTCCTCATCAAGGCAGACCTGGAGCTGCAAGTATATTTGTAGCTTTGGAGGCTGGGGAGAAGGAGTTTTAAAAAAGAGAAAAGAAAAAACCTTAATTTCTTCAAGTTTTCTTGATCAAATTTGTCACAATCTGATCGTTTTTATTTATGTTGTCATGCTTATGTCTACAACCTGTACTGCCAGTTTCTACTGTTGATGTATTCTTGGTCATTCATTCCATTATTTATTCAACAAACATCTGTTGGGTGCCAAGGAGGTGACAGTGCAGGATGAGGTGCTTGTGCTTAAACGATGCGTCAGAGACAAACTCAGCCTGCTCAGAGCCTGCACTTAACTGGCCATCACCAAGGCATGTGAAAAGTGTTGCCTGGGGGTAGGAAGAGGCACTTTAGGAAAACACACAGGGCCCCTTTCCCAGGTTTGCAGTCAGGGAAGGCTGCTGCTGCTTCTTCTTCTTCTTCTTCTTCTTCTTCTTCTTCTTCTTTTTTAACACTTATTTTTGAGAGAGAGAGAGAGAGAGAGAGCGAGCATGAGCAGGGGAGGGGCAGAGAGAGAGAGAGGGAGACACAGAATCCTTCCTTGGGGAAGTGAGGGAAACATTTTAAGAAAAGTGACATGAGAAAATGTATGCATGTATTAGCAGGCTCAGGCCAGTACCTATACAGCCTTCTTTTCATACAGTTTCTGTATTGTTGCTGGACGGATGAGACCCTCGCAAGTCATCCTTGCTCTGTCCTCCACCTCGCCCAGAGTGTCTGTAGTCTCCGCCTCTGACTCTGCCTGTGAGCCCCCATCTAGTCAGACAGTGTGTTCACTTATTTGCATGGCTTTTATCACTCCATGAACAGAAGTAGGTCACCTCTCAGAGACATAGTATGCCTTCAGTGTTTTCTCCTGCTCTTGGCTGCAGGGTGCCTGTCCTTGCTGGTGACCGTCCAGCACACGGAGCGCTACGTCACCCTGTTTGCCTCTGTCGTCCTCAAATGTGACTACACCACCTCCGCCCAGCTCCAGGATGTGGTAGTGACGTGGCGCTTCAAGTCCTTCTGCAAGGACCCTATCTTTGACTACTACTCTGCATGTGAGTGCCCTCCCCCCTCTGCCCAGGCCCCTCTGTGAAGCATTGCCATGAAGGCATAGGAATTATTTAGGATCACAAATCCTTATGAGAAGCCACAAAGATCACTTAACGTGGCCCCCTCATTTGATAGATAAATGGCCCAGGCAGATGAACTAATTTATTCCTGGTCACATACTATTTTATTTTAAAATTTATGTCCTACCTTGTTCCTGAAAAGATTTAGGCAGCTCAGACATTAAGTTTTTTTTAAAAGGCAGCTCAAGTCCTGCCTCCCAGCCCATTTGGTTGCATGCCAGCACACTGAGATGAGTCTGCAGTCTGCCGCCATCACCTTCACCACCTTAGAATGTAGACAAGAAGCCTCCTACACCCTCCAGGACGCTGAGGAGTGGCCATTTGTGAACCTCCGCACACTGCCACACTCCCTTTTATGGTCAGCCTTCCTGGTGGCCGACTGAACCCTCCAAGTGAGCGAGTGAGCGAGAGCTCACTGCCCCCAGGGAATACATTCTCAGGGCTGCACAATTCCCCCTACCTATGCTTAGCCACGTCCTACCTCACAGTAGTGGCTGCCCCACTCATGTCAGTTCTGTGCTCCGAAAGCAAAGCTCTTTCTAGCTGTCTACTTCTGCCTCTCTCAAGGAACAAAGGAATGCAGATCCTCACTGGCAGCCCTGGACAATTAACCTTGTAGAAATTTTTGAGAGTAGAAGTAGATGCCGTCTATAAGGAAGGAAGTGAGCTTCCTGAGATGAGGAAAAATGGAGGGAGGCCTGAGCTTTACCTCTGTCAGCCCTGACTTACAGTACATCCTACAGTATGAACCCCGATACCTAAATGTCTGAGTCACTGACAGAACCTGGCCTCGTTCCCAAAAGACACATCTCTAAATCAAGGCATGATTTTCAGGGGGTTACTCTTCAAATAAAGGGCCAGGGAAAAGAGACCAGGGTGGTAGGCATTTGCCACCAGAAAATGCATTGTAAGGGCAGGTAGATGAACCCTGTGGGGGCAGAATCTGGGTAAATGAGGTAAGGGTAGTTGGGATGGGAAATGGGGGCATGCAGCCAGGATTTAGAAATGATGGCCTTTTAGAGGGGTCTGGGTCTTGCTGCTCAAAAGTTCATTAGTATCACCTGGGAGTTCATTAGAAATGCAGACTCTCAGATTCTCACTCCGGACCCGCAGACTCAGAATCTTCATGTTTAGTAAGATTCCCAGTAGATGCATGAGCTCAGGAAAAATTGAGAAGCTTCCCTGCCCCAGGGAACACTATAGGTGCCTTTCTTCATGGGAATTCCCCCTGCTGTGTGACTTAGCTGTGTCCCCTTTTCTCAGCTTACCAGGCAGCTTTATCCCTGGGCCAGGACCCCTCCAATGACTGCAATGACAGCCAGCGGGAGGTTCGCATCGTGGCTCAGAGGCGGGGGCAGAATGAGCCCGTGCTGGGGGTGGATTACCGGCAGCGCAAGATCACCATCCAGAACCGTGAGTGCAGGGGAGGCAGCAGGGAAATGGAGGTGGCGGACACCAGGCCTGACAGGCTGAGTCATTGTGGGGATTCCCCCCCCCCTTTTTTTTTTCCATTTGTTTGTTTGAGGAAATTGCCAGATACATAGAATGCTGTAACACCATCTGAAGTCACTCCCCTGGAAGTTGGTGTCTGGATGAGAAGATGTCCTACAGTTTTGGCTAAAGGTCTGGGAGCGGGTGGTTTCTTTTGCTTTTTCATGGCTAAGGTGTGGATCAGTCTTGTTTGCTCCCTCCCATAAATTGCCCTCAGGGCCTGTGTGAACCCCAGGGCCCTGAGTTTCCCTCTGACCACTCCTGTTGTATATATCTAAGGGGCTTTCAAGTAGGTGACCACCTTGACACCATCATCACCCATTGGTAGAGGAAAGAGCGTTAGGCTTCATTGACCAAGAGCATTAGTTCATTGACCAGCAGCAGATTTTTTTTCTCTGGTGTCTGTTACCTCATCTGAAAGATGGACATAATAGGCTCTGTCTCCCTACACTGAAGTAAGTATCAAACGTGATATCTGAAAGCTATGTCTAAAGCATGTTTATTCTTTATGCCTAGTACACGGAGTGGTGGTTAGAACCCTCAGTCTGCAGTCAGATTCTGGTGTGGGTCCCCATTCTGCACTTATAGGGTATGTGAACTTGGGTAAGTCCCTTCGATTTTTTTCTACAAAATGGGACTTGCCATAGTACTCCCCATCTCATGGAGATTTGTCAGGATTAAGTGAGCTGATACACATAAAGCACTTAGCAAATATTAAGTGTGCAGTGAACTTTAGTTACCATCACTGAGCACGCTTTTGGACGGAGGGTTAGCCCTACATTCCTACCTTGTAATCCAGGATTGCCATGATGGGTTATTGGCACATAATTCAGAGCCTATTTCAGTGAGCTTCATGTGCAGTGTTAAATAAATATTTGCTGCTTAAAAGGGGAAAAATGGTAGAGAATACACTAAGCAGGCCACTCAGGGTACCTGTGGCAACAATGTGAGGAAATCAGTGAATATTTGATGACCCATTTAAAGGTAGATCATTTAAAGGGAGCCAATTTAATATTTGCTTCCAGATTGGTGTCTAATACTTTAGTTGTAATATTTAAACCTGATCCTTTTACATGCAGTCTCTGCTTTCCCCAAGCCAGCCCTTAAACTCTTAGCTTTAGTGAACATCTGTCCTATTCTGGTCTCTAGGTACATTCTCAAAGATTCAGGGTGGTTCTGTTTTTCCCAGAACCTGCAAAATGAGCCCTGATCTGACTCCAAAGTCTCTTTTGGCAAGTCTCATTTAGTTTTTGAAGGATAATATTCCCCAGAGGTGACAGGGTGACAGACAGTCCTTGCTTTTTTCTTTCTTTCTTTCTTTCTTTCTTTCTTTCTTTCTTTCTTTCTTTCTTTCTTTCATCTAATTTTGAACAATAGTATCCACTATTTCCACTCCCAGTCACTTTTGGATCAAACTTTGCTTCTTCCTTACTGTCATGGAAAACCATTATTTCCCCCTTGGTTTTTAATTCTACCTCCATGCTTGTTGTGACTTCCTAGAACCCTTGTTTTCTGACACTTCTTTGCCCTGTGCTTGTGTCATTTGAAAAGACCCTGTCAAATCAGTTCTTGGATCATTTAAAATATAAACATATCCAGGGGTGCCTGGGTGACTCAGTTGGTTGAGTGTCCAACTTCAGCTCAGGTCACAATCTCACAGCTCATGAGTTTGAGCCCGCATTACTCAGAGCCTGGAGCCTGCTTTGAAATCTAGGTCTCTGTCTCTCTCTGCCCCTCCCCCACTCATGCTCTGTTTCTCTCTCTCAAAAATAAATAAACATAAAGAAATTTAAATATTAACATATCTGAATGTCCTCATTACTGTGACATCCCTGAAAAACATGTTTATGTTTCTAATAAAAACTGGGGCAGACCTATGATACACTTTAACTTAGAGGGAGAACCTCCTCCAAAACACTTTCCCCATTCTTCCAAGTCTAGGGGAAGTTCTTTCTGGGAAAGGTAGTGTGTTTGGAAAATCATGGGCAGGAAAATATTGTAGAGATTGACGTAGAAAGAGAAGGAAACAAAAGTTGAAGTTAGCTCCAGTGGTGCGTGACCTTGCATTTCTGTTTCATTTCCTCAATAAATATTTTTTGACAAACAGATAATGAAGAATTGTAAATATGACTGCCAGCTAAGCAGGAGCAAGTCCATAATGCAAAGGGTTTTTTTGTTTTGTTTTTGGTTTTTTGGGTTTTTTTTTTAAAGAATTTGAAGATGTCCCCTGGCACTTACTGTGGGTGAAATAGCAGGAATGTGAAAGCTGCCTGGATCCTCTGACTGGACTTTAAGCCCTGTTAGGACAGAGGAGTCTGGTTCCTCTGCAGATCTTCCCAGTGTCTGACTCAGTGCTGGACCCACAAAAGGTCTTTAGTGAAGATTTGTTGCGTTTACTAAACTTGAGCATACCATTCATCTATGTTAAATAGCACAGCGCTTGGTGCTCATGAGAACTGAAAATCCTTTCTTGAGCATTGAATAACATTTACCCTTAAAATAGTGGCATTTCATCCTTACTTATTCAATTCATCTCATAACCCATCCCTTCAAGATCCACAGGGATCCATTCATAGCCAGTGAGGGATCCAGGCTGTGGAGTTTTCTACCCACTTTGGAGAGGACATTAGAACTTAGTGGTTAACAGCACCAGCTTTGCAACAGAGAGACATGGATTTGAACCTACTTATGCTAAGCATTATTTCTCTGTTCTTAGGCTAGTTTCTTAGCCTCCTGGAGTCTTGGTTTCTTCATCTGAAATGCAGCCAATCATAGTTAGTGTATCAGGGTTGTGTAGAGTTTGGTTATGAATAAGCAAAAGCTCCAAATATTAGTGACTTAATAAAGAAGTTTTTTTCTTCTCATGTATAAATTTGGAGGTAGATAGTCCAAAACTAGTGTGGTGCCTCTGTTCCATTAAGTCCTCAGGGATGGTCCCCAGCTCCAGCTCACCAAGAAAGTCTTTTTCTCCCCCATGGTCCAAGATGGCAGTCATCACATGTGCTTGACTGATAACAGTATAAAAGAAAAGATGAAGAAAAGGACAAAGATGTTCCCCAACTGTTTTAAGAAAGTTCCTGGGAGCCATCTTGTGACACTTCTGCTTACATTCTATCCACCAGAACTGAGTCACATGTTCATGTCCACCTGTAAGAGATGACAGGAAGTAGTTACTTTATTCTAGATGGCCATGTACATGACCAAAAATTATAAGACTGAGAGAAAAAGGGAGAAGAGACCCTGGGTGACAGTGTAATGTCACCTCACCCACTGTGAGCTGTGGTGGGAATTAAATGAGGTGATGTCCAAAATCCTTTCAAGGCACCTGGTAGGGTTCAATGAAAGGTGAGTTCTACTATTATTAGACTGTTTGGAGAAATAGGATGGTCTCAGAAAATAAGACAGAACTATGAGGGGGGCCCTAAGGATGTGGAAGGACAGTGCTGAGTCCTAAGCCATAGGTCAGATACCAGGGCCCTCTCCTTTAACACCTGGTACTTTCTCCCTCCTCCCTGCAGGAGCAGACCTTGTGATTAATGAAGTGATGTGGTGGGACCATGGAGTGTATTATTGCACCATTGAGGCTCCAGGGGACACATCAGGAGACCCAGATAAGGAGGTGAAGCTCATTGTTCTGCGTAAGTGCTGTTGGAGCTTTCTATTTAGCCACCTCATTGCTGTGACACTTTTACATATAGCACAGAAACAAGCAAGCCCAGGTTATTGTTGGATTGCCAACCTCTGAAGGTCCCTTACTAAAACTAAACTTTATTTTTTTTCTTTTCCTTTTCTTTTTCCTTTTCCTTTTCCTTTTCCTTTTCCTTTTCCTTTCCTTTCCTTGTCTTTTTTTTTTTTTTTTTTTTTGCTGGTATATTCGTCAAGCTTAACCTATAGGTCAAGAGCTATATTTATTAGACCTCTAGAATGTTAGACCTGGAAGCATTCACCTGCATATTTGGTTAGCTTCCTCTTGGTGTCTCCCCTGCAGACTGGCTGACAGTGATCTTCATCATTCTGGGAGCCCTCCTCCTGCTCCTGCTGATTGGAGTGTGCTGGTGCCAGTGCTGTCCTCAGTATTGCTGCTGCTACATCCGCTGCCCCTGCTGTCCTGCCCGTTGCTGCTGCCCCGAGGAAGGTGAGAGAGGACAGATGGGCAGTGGGATGGGGTGATGCTGGAGCCTGGTATCCCAAATACATGAGCTTCACACACACAGATCAAAACCTTGGGTCCTTCCAGGTTCTCCTCAATGCCCTTCTCCCCTCACAGGCTCAGAGGTCTTTGACCCCAGCACAGAATATAATGCTAGAGAAAGCTTTAGACCCAAGTGGGAAGATTTCTGTCTCTCCACATCCGAGCCTGCCTGAGGCCTCCTTCCAATGGTTCTGCCTATTGATGGCATTTCCTCAGTGGCCCTGAAATGCCTGTGCTATTTGCTCCTAGCTCTCACCTTGCTTGGACAGGGAGTGGCTAGAGCAAGTGGTTTGAATGTAGCAGTGAGAGAGAAGGCCACCCCTTAGAGAGGACTTGAAATGAACAGATAGAGGAGAAAGGAGTTAAAGCAGTGATTCTTAAACTTAAGAATCACCTAGAGGGCTTGTTAAAACTTAGTTGCTGGCTCTACGTCCAGAGTTTCTGGTTTAATTGGTTAGCCTGACAATTTGTATTCCTCAAAAGTTCCCAAGTGATGTGATGCTGCTGAGCTGTGGGCCACACTTTGAATATCTCTTTTTATTTTTATTTATTTATTTATTTTTTTAACGTTTATTTATTTTTGAGACAGAGAGAGACAGAGCATGAACAGGGGAGGGTCAGACAGAGAGGGAGACACAGAATCTGAAACAGGCTCCAGGCTCTGAGCAGTCAGCACAGAGCCCGATGTGGGGCTCGAACTCACATACCGCGAGATCGTGACCTGAGCTGAAGTTGGACGCTTAACCGACTGAGCCACCCAGGCACCCCTGAATATCTCTTTTTAGATAAAGGAAAGAGGTTTAGATGAAGGAGAGAGGGAATGGAAGATCTTGCTCTTAATGTGATCTTTCTTTGGGCTAAAATTTGACTTTTTATTTTTTTATTTTTTTCAAATGTTTATTTATTTTTGAGAGAGAGAGAGTGACAGAGCATGAGCAGGGGAAGGGCAGAGAAAGAGGGAGACAGAATCTGAAGCAGGCTTCAGACTCTGAGCTGTCAGCACAGAGTCCAATGCAGGGCTCGAACTCATGAACTGTGAGATCATGTCCTAAGCTGAAGTCAGGCACTTAACTGACTGAGCCACCCAGGTGCCCCTAAAATTTGACATTTTAAACCAAAATTATGATATACCCTAAAAAATTTGTCTGTGGAATGCCAAATTTTTTAATAGAAAATTATTCTATAATGACTTCTTAATAAATAGATGGAGTGGAATCACCTGCTTTAAATGGTAGGAATTTTGCGTTCTTAAAATAACATTTTTTCCCCTGATGATACAAGTAAGGTATGACATTGTAGAAAATTTGAGAAATTTGGGAAAGTGTAAACACTAAGCACTCAGAGATAATCACTTTTATCAGTTTGGTTCATTTGAAAGGAAATTTTTTAAAAGGAAATATAAGGAATTACCTCTTAAGATAGAAAAAAAACTTAATCTACAATGTCAAGAAGGCTAATGGCCTGAGTCTGGTTTCAGGTCTGTGTTCCGAGGTTTTTGTCTTATAGGAAAAGAGAACTAACTTTTTTTTGGATGTCTGCTATGCGTAAGCCCCTTCCATATATTTCCCTCTGTGAATCCTCACAACCCTAGAAGACTGTGTTATCACTGCTTAACAGATGAGGAGACTGAAGGTCAGAGAAGTCACACAGCTAGTAAGTAACAGTGGCAGTGTGGTGTTGAATCCATGTTCACCTGACGTATGAATGCCCGAATGTCACACAGTTTAGGCTGCCACAGCCTCTGTGTGTAGATCACAGTGGGCTTGGCAGAGAAACCAATGACCTCCTGAAAGAGAGGGAAAATAGCAGAGGACTCAATACTGGGCTGTGGAACTCCCTACCTTTCAAGAGCCTCTGGGACAGATCCCAAGGAAAAATCACTATCACTGAAGTAGTAATATGTATGAAGAGATGAGAAAACTGCTCCCAAGATGCCTTCTTAGAATCCCTAAGTCAGTGGGGCACTAAAAACAGGCAGAACCGGGGACAAAGCCCACACAAATGATAAATGTATCCACTGTCAGTAAGCTGATAAACACGTTTGGGGGAGAATGATTTCTCTTAAGTGGTTAGAGTTCATTTAGAAGAACTGGTAAAATAAAGAAATGCAGGCCACAAATAAAGGTCCCTGAACTTGAGCAAATGAGGTCACTTTCAGAGTGAGTCACTAAGGCAGACTGTCCTGAGAATTTTGATGACAAGAGGAGATTACATAGAGAGGATTGAAGTTGTTAAGGAGGGCTCTTGCATGGGGAAGGGTTTGTGTGTGTGACTGTTGGTTAGAATAAGAAAACCCCAAGTGTATTTGTAGGCAAAGAACCAAGGCCAGTAGGAAATGAGTAAAGTGAAGCCTTATTTTTTTAACGTATTTTTTTTGAAAGAACACAAGTGGGGGAGGGGCAGTGAGAGAGGGAGACACAGAATCCAAAGCAGGCTCCAGGCTCTGAGCTGTCAGCACAGAGCCTAACGTAAGGCTTGAACCCACTAACCATGAGATTGTGACCTGAGCCTAAATCGGACGCTTAACCCACTGAGCTACCCAGGTGCCCACCCCTAAAGTGAAGCCTTATGAGGCAAGGCGATCACTGAGCAGGAGGAACAGTTGGGATTGACATCAGGTATACAGCAAAAGAACTACCTGTAGAAAGGAAGGGAAGGGCAGCCTGACCTCTGGAGAAAGGGGGGAAGTCGTTAAAATGTGGGGGATGATCCAAAGTGTAAGGGAAGAAGCTGAGGGATCTCATACCAGCCTGTCTCAATTTCAGCAAATCAGAATTCTAGAGGCAGAACAGAGCTTGAGAATGACATCAGTGCTTCTTGACCTTCTCTGACCACAGCTCACCTCCCTAACTTGCTCCCGCTTTACAGTGAGTTAATAGAGGACCAGCGAGGAGAAAAAATGAAATGACACCAGATATTAGTAACTCTTGATATTTCACTTAGTACTGGTAAATGACCCACAGTAGAACGTAAAAGATGAAAGTGATTGAAACTGATCCCTACATCGGTTACTGGCCATCCTCCCCACAGGGCCTCTAGGCATCCTGTGTAGTAGGGCCACAGGCCACACTGGGAATCTCTGATCTACCCACCCACCTCCCCATTCTGCTTACAGCAGAAGGAAGTAAGGCCTAAAGAGACTTTTGCACAATTTCATACAGCTCATTAGTGGCAGATCCTGGACTAGACATAGTTCTCTAGATTCCATGCCCAGGGCTGGTTCCTCTTCCTCAACCAAGATGATGTCATCAGCTGAAAGTTCATGGGGAGGGGAAGACATGAGAAGTGGGGACCATTTAAACTGCTGCTCTAGAGGAGGGAAGTGGGGTCTATAGATCAGTCAAGGGAAGCCAGTTGAAGAGGGCTACTTGAAGGCGGTTGTCTGACTGCAGTCAGCTCTGGCAGCATGGGGCCAGAAGCTAAAGCTGAAATGGTAAGAGTTCAAGTGCATGGGATTCTAGGGAGCTCCTCAGGATTCACTGAAATGATTAGCCAGCCAAGTTACGGGGACTGGTGTATGGGAAAAAGTGAAAGGACTATGTGACCATGGTTCAAAAGAGGGTAAAGAAGGAGTTCTTTAAGAGTGGGGAATGGCTGGTAAGCAGTTACAGGCAAGTGCAGTTGGAAGGCTTCAAGGCACCACAGATGATCTTGACTGCAGGGAAGGAGAGGCAGGTGCTGTGTCATTTCTGTCACGGAAGAGATGTCTTAAAGAACATGCCCTGGGTTTTCCTCACAAGTGAAGATAAATATGCCTTTGGTAGTTTAGGCTCCAAATGTATACAAATGTATACTTTTGTTTCCTATGGGATCTAAAGCAAAAAAAGTGACTTATTATAACAATGAAAGCCACTGTCTCTTGACTGTCTGTCATGTTGGGCATTTCAAATGTATTGCTTCATTTAACCTCAACAACTTTATGAAATAGGTATTTCCATCCTTAGCTTACAGATGAGGAGCCCGGGCCCGCACACTCTGGAAGGTCACTCAAAATCAGACTCCTGGTATACGCTGGGATTCAGGTGGAAGTCCATTGACCCTCAAAGCTTGTATTTAAGGAAACTAAACCCTGAGGACCATAGTTCTCAGGAGATTCTTGAGAATCCTCAGGAGACAACTCTAGTTGAGCTTCCTGCACTTGAATTAGGGAGCTTGTTGAAAACACAGCTGCTGCTTGCTGTGCGTGAGACTGAAGGATATCTGGGAACAGGACCCAGTAATCTGTATTTTTAAGTAGCTCATTACAGTGATCAAGGCAGACTTTACTCCACTGAGGTTCAGAGATAACTTATTAGGAGTTTTTTGAGGCTTAGCTACTTTCTCCATGTCTCTTATTTTATTGCCCATCTGATTCCCTACTAGGTGAACAGAAAACCCTGACATCCCTAGGGGACAAGAGGGCATAGGAGAAGCTCAGAGGTTGTGTTTTCCACTCCCATCTCAACAGTTCCATTGCATCAGGGAAGGGAGGGGCCCTGGGGAAAAGGATGTGGCAGCTAAGAAGGGAGCAGGTGGGTTAATCTCTGAAGTATGGAAAATTTAACAGGAAAGCTCATGGAAGATCTGGAAGGGTCTCTAGAGAGTTATCTGTGCAGAGGGTCCCATTAGTTAAGTCATTTGGGGAGCAAGGAGTAAGCCCAACTTTCCCTTTCTCTACTGTTGAATTAAGAGAGTAGGAGAAGGAAGTGGCCAGGATTCAGTTAGAGGGGTGGGGGGTGGATAGAGTTGTTCCCAATTGAGCCAGATGTCCCCAGGCCTTAGAGGCAGAGGCAGGTCTGGAGTGGGTTTTGAAAGGTATAGAGCTGAGTTGGAGAGTAATAAAGGGAGGAGGTACAATTGTGGAAGGTTTTTGTTTTTTGTTTTGTTTTTCATCACAGACATAAAGGAGTCTGGGGACTCACTGATTTGACAGAAAGGACACAGGCCTGGGCATCAGAATGGCACCTCTGGCCATCACCAGCTATGGGACCTTGAACTGGGAAGTCAACCTCCCTGCACCCAGCTTCTTCATCTAATTCCCACATTAACAGATTGCTCTGAGGATTAGTTAGCCTATATAAAGTGACTGGCACATACGTATTAAGCAGGGCATTATGTGTGCTGTTGGTAGCACATATAGGAAGCTAGGGGAGGCATCTGTTAGCAAGAGGGAGAGGAAAGTGCTGAAGCATGTGGAGGGTCTAGAGTGCTGTCCAGTGGCATGAAGGTGTGGCAGCTGGGTGAGCTTCTCTAAGTTTGCATCTGATTTCCTCCAGGCTGGGCTATGACGCACCACCAGGGCTGGAGCTCCGGACACTTCTGGAGGCTCTGCTGCAACCACTTCCTGTTGTGCTGGAAGTTTGTTTCACACTGGAGTCATTGGGTCCAGATGGCCACTTAGCTGTTGGCCTCAGCAAATCCCTGGCCCTTTGCAGTAGGGTCCAGAGTGCCTGTCTGCCCCTCTTACTGTGCCAGGAGGAAGCCTGAGGCAGAGCCCTGCTACTTTAGAGGTGGCCACAGGCTTGAGGAACCCAGGAGGAGGTGAGAGTGCCAGCTGGGGAGCCTGAGGCAGGCACTTCCTGCCTGAACACACAAGTCCTTTTCCTACATGCATGGATGGACTGAGACCTTGGGACACAATCACCTTAAAATAGAAATTCATGAACAAACCAACTAAATGATTTTGTTTTTAATTTACACTCATGGGGGCAGAGAGGAGAGGATTGTGTCCTTCAGACTAGCTGCACTAGGGTATCAGAGTGACATTTCTATTGATCCCTCGTGCTTTTTTTATATGATTTTCTTTGCCCTGAAAGGAAATGGTATTTCCCTTCTCCCTTCTCTGCCTTCACTGCACCACTTAGAGATTCCCCCTACTTAGGATAAGGAGAAGAGTAGAAAGGATCCACTGGGATCTACTTCAGCTTTTTGCATCTCTTGCCTCCCTTCCACTAGTTTCTCCTCTCCACCCCCAGGGTTGCAGGGCTGTTGTACCAGCTGGAACATTCTTCAGTGTCCCTCCCTTTACCAGTAATTCTGCCCATTGACCTCAGCATCTACATCCTTTTTTTTTTTTTTTTTTTTTTTTAGCTTTTTCCACTCTGAGTGGGCAGCCCTGAGCTTCCCTGGCAGTCCCTGACTCATAGCTGCCTTGAAGTCCTTTGCGTCTGCACCTTCTAGATTTGGCCCGTGGCTGAAGGCCTTGTTGGCCTGGGACCCAAGATTTCATTGCCTACTAATACCCACGTATCTACCTACATTTTAGGTGAAACTGGGAATTGCAGGACGATACAATATTTTCAAGACTAGGAAGTCAAGGTTATAGGTATGCTTTCCTTGGGAATAGGGGTTGCATCCTGTACCCCAGGAGTCCCAGCTCCTTGCAAGTTGACCAATTAGTTACTATTCCCTTAACTTTCACTCCTATGTAAGATAGGTCAGAAACTGGCCTCTTAGCAAAGCCTCCTAGCAAGAAAAGTGAGGTGGGAGGTGTGGGGCTTGTCCTGGCTGAGGGTCCGCATTTCTCCTTTTTCCCCTCTAGCCCTGGCTCGCCACCGGTACATGAAGCAGGCTCAGGCCCTAGGCCCTCAGATGATGGAAAAACCCCTATACTGGGGGGCGGACAGGAGCTCCCAGGTTTCATCTTATCCAATGAACCTGCTGCTGCAGCGAGGTAAACCTTGCCAGAGATTTGGGGTGGGAGAAGGCAGAGGGTAAGGGTAGGAATATGGGCTGCATTGGGGCCTTCATGACAATATAGTGGATATCTGTGATCAAGGGGACGGGATGGATGCAAGCTGAAAAATGTGGCATTTTGGTGCCATGGTTCTGAGAAGCCATGTTTTGGGCCAGCCATTCTGTATGTTCTTATCCTTGTTTCCAATCAGATTTGTCCCTGCGATCCAGCCTCCCACAGATGCCAATGAGCCAGACCACTGCTCACCCTCCCATCACCAATGGTGTCCTAGAGTATTTGGAGAAAGAGCTGCGGAACCTCAACCCAGCCCAGCCTCTGCCCCCTGACCTCAAAGCCATATCTGGCCAAGCCTGCAGCATGCTGTCCTCCCTGGGCTCTGAGGTTGTGGAACGCAGAATCATCCACCTGCCTCCACTGATCAGAGACCTGCCGTCCTCCCAGAGGACCAGCAACTCCTCCCACCAACAGTGGCTCACTCCAATTCCCCCTGGACCCTGGGATCTGAGGGAGGAGAGAAGGCAGCCCCACTACTCTGCTTTTCACCAGGAGCTCCAGGACGGGGAGCCTAAGCGCCGAGCATTGGAAGGACGGGAGCTGAACCAACCTCGGAGGGGAAGGCGCCACTGCTCTGGGCTGCGTGGGTTACCCACGCCCTGGGCAGACAGGGACAGCCTCAGTGACGGCCCCTCGTCCAGTGAGGCCCGCTGGTGGCCCAACCACCTATCTGCTCGGAGCCACTACTCAGGCCGACCTCACAGGCCTGGCCCCCGGGAGAATGCCCAGAGGCCCCGGAGGCGCAGGCCCCGCAGCTACTCCCCGCCCTTGCCTTCCGGCCTCAGTTCCTGGAGCTCTGAGGAGGATGAGAAGGAGAGGCAGTCCCGGAGCTGGGGAACCCACCGCCGCAGCTCACACCCCTCACACTGGCCTGAGGAGAAGCCACCCAGCTACCGCTCGCTGGATGTCATGCCAGGCAAGAATGGCAGGAAAAAAGGGAGTGTGGAGAGGCGCTCGGTGAGCCTGGGGCATCCTGCTGAGGGTCGGGCATGGGCGGAGTGGGGCTTGGCCACAGCTGGCAGAGGCCACCCCACGTGCCACCAGTGAGAGTACCTCCTCCTTGTTTTGCACAGCTTGCCTCATGGGCTTGGTGAGACCTCGCTCGAAGGGGCCGGGTGAGTGCAGAGGGCCAGGAAGGGCTCGATGCTTGATGCTTAAAACAGGGCCTTCTCATCCTCAGACCAGCCTTCATCACAGTCTGGTGAGGCAGGGCTTCCCCATTTCACAGATTCAGAAATGAGGCTCAGAATAATTAAGTGCCTTGTGAGTAGTGGAGCTAAGACTTAAACACGGGC
The DNA here is from genome assembly GCF_016509475.1 of Prionailurus bengalensis. NCBI lineage: Eukaryota > Metazoa > Chordata > Mammalia > Carnivora > Felidae > Prionailurus > Prionailurus bengalensis. Next base: position 68,025,559 of record NC_057350.1, on the reverse strand, counting down.
TTTATGGCTAAGGCTTTACTTCCTGTCATACCTGCCTGTCTTTACTTAGCAACCGTATTTCCATACCCCAAATTAGAACATGCAGCCTGACAGAGGACATTTGTGCCACTTCTGAGTGCTGCAAGTCAGGGTGCAAGGCCTTGCTGTATTCGAGGATGAGGTCCTCTGAGACCCCCTGGAAAGAATCCTTAAACTGATGAAAAAAAACCCCAAACCAAAACAATAAATACCTCATATCCCAAAAATGGGTAAAACTTTAGGGTTCTGTGAACAGGCAAGGTTCTAGTCATAGCTTACCAGCCTAAAAGGGGCACAAAGAGGGATTATAGGCCTTAATTTGTTTTGTTTTTTTTAATTAAAAAAACCTTGTTTTAATTTATTTTTGCGAGAGAGAGAGACAGAGCACAAGTGAGGGAAGGGCAGAGAGAGAGGGGAACACAGAATCCAAAGCAGGCTCCAGGCTCTGAGCTGTCAGCCCAGAGCCCAATGTGGGGCTCCAACTCACAGACTGCAAGATCATGACCTGAGCTGAAGTCAGACACTTAACTGACTGAGCCACCCAGGTGCCCTGGCCTTAATTTGTTTTTTAAGATGTGACTTAAAAAATCATTTTATAATTAATATATCCAAATGATGACATTCCCTTAATGTTGTCACTTTGCAAAGTTATGCTGCCGTTGCTCAGAAATATTCACGAACTGCCTTCGGAACCAATTTACATGAAAATATATTTCTGTATTTGACCTAAATCCTCTTCTGTTTGCCTCTGTTGAGATAGAGATATCTCTGAGGGAAGTTCCCAGAGTAGAAGATATCATAGGAAGAAGAATTTTAGTCTCTAATATACCTTCAAGGATACATCTGTCATTTGGAAATGCAAATACTGCTGTGATTTGTTTAAAAAACAATCACATGTATGTAGTGTGCAAAGAAACAGGGACGTTGTGGAAGCTATGGTGCTAGTCTTTCAGGAAAAGAGCCTTGGTGAGAGAGTAATTCATGAGGAAGGTCTGCAGGCACTTCTGAAATAATGGCAATTATATCATATTCTCACAGATGTCCCATGAGAGAGGCAAAGACCAGTAACAATGAAACTTACTAGTATCCTTACTAAGTAGTACCTAGCTATGGGCATTTATGCACTAATTTAATCCTTACAACACCCTGTGAGGTTTTTACTATTATTTTCATGTTACAGTGGATACAGCTCTTTCTTCCATGTTACCAGTAAGAAAATTATATCCTGAAAGAAAACCCGGAACCAGTTAGAGCTGGGACAACAGCTGTTACTTTAGTCATTAGTGACTAAACTGTCTCTTATTTTAACAGAAAAAAAAAAAAAAGTGTAATGTAAAAGCCAGTGTTTGGCCCCAAATCCAAGCCCTGTTTTCTTCTAATTTTTTTTTTCATTTTCTTCTCTTTAAGTTCAATTATGTGGTTTCTTGTAAGTGAGAGAAGGGAAAAAGGAACATTAATTAAGTTCCAGACACTGGGGTAAGCCCTTTCTAAACCTTATTTCACTTAATCTTTATAACATTAGGTGAGGCTCAGTGAGATTAAGTATCATGCCCTAAGTCACAAAGCCAGTAGGGAGTGAAACCAGAATTTGAACACAGACAGCTCTCTGACTCTCAAGCCTGTACCCTTTCAGTAACTCATAATGCCTCATTTGAAAGAAAGAAGAATCGTCTGGGGCAATGATGCTCTCCTTCTATATTTCTTCCTCAGACTTTATTTCTTCCCTATTTTCTGAAAGTATCACAGCTTCCTTTATCATTAAGATGTACACACCACTAATTCTAACACAGGCAAACCAAATTTTCTATTGCAAAGTTGCTCATAAGACCTAAAGATCTCACTAACGATCATTTTGAAAGCCTTCATTGTTTTGGATCTCTGAGCTTATCTCACAAAGGGTTATCAGTTTACTTTATCACATTCAACTGTCTACTCATATTCTGAGTGACTAGAGGCCCAGGGCCAAAGCTGGCTTTAGAAAATTGATTGGTTTGAAAGGGCACAGTGTTTTGTTCATAGTTGGAATTTTTAATGCCTTTAGTGAAGCAAAAGTATCCAGGGCCAAAATCTCTTTGCATCTTTCCTCAGTGGGGCTGGTTGCTTCCCACACACTTTCCTAGCCTCTGAAGTCTTCAGAGTTTGCAGCTAACTTCAGAACTTATAATACAATTAGACCACTAGATGGCAATCTTTGATTATGTATAACTGGAAGTTCCTGTTTGCTCCTTGACTTGATGTTTCACCATTTTCTTAAATCAAGCTTTTGGCAGTTAGTTTTACCATAACTTTTTACAAAACACTTTTTAAAAATAGTTCATTAAATATTCAGAGCAATATGCATTAATCAAAAAATCTTTTGCTCACATGGAACCTTCTCTCTAAAGAATCATTAATGTTTAACAAATATATACCAAGGAACAAGGGCTTCCATTCAAAATATTACCCTGTTCTTTACACAGTGCCCATGAGAAAGTGGAAGTTATGTTGAGGAGTCTCCCGTTTGACTGCCAAACCAGTTGATATCTGACCTCAGGTCTGGTGTTTTTTCCACTCCATCAAACCTCAGAAATCTAAGAAACTATAATGTCATGCTTTAAACTCCTGTGGTTTCACACTGCATTGCCCCATGTGTTCCTGACCTCCTTCAAATTGATTATCTTTCTTTCCAATCTTGCCTTATCATAAAGGGCTTCCCAAGGCATTTCTGGTTTGTTGCAAGCTTGGCCTATACACACCTCTTATAATATGAAAGAAAACTGCATTCCTTCCTCTCCTAGTTAAACTCAAACTTTCTGTAGAGAAGCCAAGATTTTTTTTCATTTTTCTTGACTCAATTTAATAAAACCTTTTTTGATCAGTATACTTAATCTTCTACTTTTAATACAATGCCTATTCCTTGATCATGTGTAGGTTTTTCTTCAGCAAGCCCTGCACAAGGAACTTTCCTTTTGTCCCATTTCATTACTTTCCTTTGTATCAGAGAACATTTATCCCATAGCATTTTGATTAGAAGTCGTGCCCCCTAAAAATCACTTTCCTAATAAAATGGAAACACAATTTTTCTATAGCAACATGAATGTAAGTACATATACAATGCATTTTGAACAGTATGTTTTGGGACAGATACCTTATTTTGCCATTTCAAGTAAGATAAGAAAGGTCACATTCATGGACTACAGCTGTAGATATTCAAAACATAGATAGAAATCCCCTACAATATATAGTTAGAGAAATATGAGAAATGTAGACATAGTGCTTGCCCTGATAGAACAAGTTGAAAAAGCCGAAAGATCAAGTGGACTAACTATTGAAGAAAAGCCACTGAGTTTAGTCAGGAAGAGATAATTAATGATCTCTGAAAAATAACTTGAGAGAAATACTAAGGTATGAAGCTAAACTTTTTAGAAGGGCTGAGAAGGAATGGTTCAGGAGAATATGAGTAGAAAAAGAACTCGGCCATGTCTTCATAAACAAATGGTAGGGAGATGGGCTGATGAATGGACAGGGTACTTTTTTTCAGTCTAAGGGACACTTAAAGATGTTAAAATCAGCAGGTGACAAAGTGAATGAGACTAAAACTTTCAAAAATTAAAGATGTTTGAGGGAGCCTCCAGGGAGGTATGAAAGAAGAGAAACTTCAGCCTGGGGAAGACACTGGCTTTATGAAGAGTCAAGAAATAATTTTTAGATTCATACATGCTGTCCCAGCATCCACCACTCATCTATGATGAGTAAACACATCACTCATCTATGATGAACACACCACTCATCTATGATGATTGAACACAATCAAGTGCACCTTGTGTGTTATATGCATAGACAATAGATCCCAGCTGACTGGATTTTTTTGTGTTCTATTCCACAGGAGAGAGACAGCTCCCATAGTGGAAGGAGTGTGGTCATTTAGTCACCCGGCACAGCACTACTTCTTTGGCTACTTCTCAGCTCCGCAAGTCATCAGCATCACCTAGATGTCCAGCTGACTTGGGACAGACTCTACCAATCCGTTTCTAACAGTTCTGGCTTAGGTTCTGAGAATAAAACAGAAGAATATTAAAAACATGAGTTTGAGGGGTGCCTGAGTGGCTCAGTCAGTTGAGCGTCTGACTTTGGCCCAGGTCATGATCTCACGGCTTCTGTGTTCTAGCCCTGTGTTGGGCTCTGTGCTGATAGCTCAGAGCCTGGAGCCTGCTTCGGATTCTGTGTCTGCCTCTCTCTCTGTACCCCTCCCCTTCTCATGCTCTGTCTCTTTCTGTCTCTCAAAAATAAATAAACATTAAAAAACCTGTTTAAAAAACAAGAGTTTGAGGAATTCATGACTATAGTGTTAGCTTTGGCTCACACTCTGCACATTTAGAGTACCTGACATGTAATGGACCCTAACTGGGATGTGATCCCTCAGAAACTTAGTATCTGGAGTCTTCAGCTAGGTTACACACTCAGAACCGTGGCCATTTCCACAGAACTCAGGAATCTTGAGGAAGAAATCAAACATGTTTCAGGTGCAGGAAATTTATTGAATAGTATGTGGGAAATTTCCATGGGAGCTTGTCTCTATCTCTATAGCATACCTCCATATTAGGAGTACACTTTGCTGCACCTATGCCCATTCCTGAGTGCTCTTGAGGGTCAAGTCAGAGATAGCATGGGAAATACTCCAGCAGCGTGTTCTCTCATGGGTTATTTATGCAAGTGTCGAAAATCACAAGAGGCAATTTTGCACCAAACTTGTTCCTGTCCCTTGTTTTCATTTTGCTCTTTTTTTTTTTTTTGCTTGTATCTAATTTATATATTCTTACATATTATGTATCCATTAAAATCACTTTGAATGCTTCTTGGGGACAACACAATATATAAATAAATTAGAAACAAAATGTACTGACCTAAGGATTCTGCCCCAAATAAATATCTACTTTGATGTACTTGACTGAATTGAGTTTTCTTCCCAACTAAAGCTCAGAGTAGAGCCAAGCCAACTTGGATAGTTTTGGAGTCACCTTTCTCTTGGCACCACTCAGCCTTGCAGATTTGAGATTTCCCAAGCAGAAGCATCCAGGTAGGTTTTGCCACTCCAAGAACCCCAGGAGGAGTGGGCTATGCCCTCCCTATAATAAGCTGTACTACTCCCTCCCATTTTCTCCAGCCCCTTTGGTGGTTTCATGAACCCATTTGTGCTTGATGTAGACACCCTCCTTGAGCAGGGAAGGAGGTGGTCTGAAAGGAGGGGTGTGTCTGTGTTCCTCAACAGTATCTTTATGTGTATGACCTTAAGCTCAATTTAGATCCTGTTGTGTTGACACATCCATTTTTCCCCCAATCTCATTAATTACATCTAGAGAAAATAGGTTAAATGCCTGTGTTGGATAAAGGTTTCTTTGGGATTTTTGATGTCTGTAATGTAACTGGATCTAAAATAGCAAAACAGAAAAAGAAATTAACAGTTAAGACATAAAATTCAGGGGTGCCTGGGTGGCCCAGTTGGTTGAGCATCTGACTTCAGCTCAGGTCATGGTCTCCCACGTAGCAGGTTTGAGCCCCATGTCAGGCTCCATGCTGTCAGATCTGCTGAACCCCCTTCTTCTGAGCATCCAACTTTGGCTCAGGTCATGATATCACGGTTCGTGAGTTCAAGCCCTGTGTCAGGCTCTGTGCTGACAGCTCGGAACCTGGAGCCTGCTTTGGATTCTGTGTCTCCTTCTCTCTCTGTCCTCCCCTGCTCACTCTCTTTCTGACTCTCTCAAAAATAAACATTAAAAAAAATTTTTTTTTATGAGGAAAGGTGTCATTTCAGTAACCGAAGTTTGTGTGTGTGTGTGTCCTGAGATAATGTCCACACGGAACTGCCTCTGCAACAGGGCTAAACTGGCCATATCTCCCCATGGAATAACTTGATGCCCCTGGATCAAACCGATTTTGGACTGCCCAACAGTTACAACTTTCTGTTCTGGATAATTCAGATCCCCATCAAAGTCTCCTCTCACATGAGCATAATCAGCAGTCTTGAAGATAGTCATAACTCTCTTTGGTGCAAAGGTTTCCAGTACACAGAACGTGCTGAACCTTTCCTGGCACCAGCAGTTTTTTTAATTTAGCTGGCAGTATGTTGTACCAGTGTGTGATGTCTCCTAATACTAACACCAACATCTTGTCACTGGGCTGTGCTCAGTCACCACAACTGCTACCTCAGGAAATTGGATTTTTAATTAAAAGCTCTCTGAAATGAAATCTCAATGCAGGCCAGATAGTCTCACTGGAGAAAAATAGCAAACCTTTAAAAGTATAATTAACACTAAGTTTGTACAGTGTCTTCCAGAAAATAGAAAGGAGGAAATACTCCCAACTCATTTAAGGAGACCAGTGCAAAGCCACTGCAAAAGTCATTACAAAAAAAGAAAACCACAAAAAAATATCTCTTCTGAACTTATATGCAAAAATCATTAACAGACTATTACCAAATATTTTAATACTTAAAAATAATTATACACCATGAATAAATGGGATTTGGCCCATATATGCAAGACTGGTTAGCAGCATAGTAAAAATAATCTTGAAAAACAAAATTGGAGAACTTATACCTTCCAATTTTAAAATGTACTATTGGAGCACCTGGGTGGCTCAATTGGTTAAGCTTCCAACTCTTGATTTTGGCTTAGGTCATGATCTCAGGGTTCATGAATTCAAGCTCTGCATTGTGGAGCCCACCTGGGATTCTCTTTCTGTCCCTCCCCTGCTCATTCTCTCTCTCAAAATAAATAAATACACTTTAAAATAAATAAATAAATAAATAGTACTATACAGCTACAGTAATTAAGAGAGTGTGGTACAAACATAAGAATAGGCCTATTGGTCAGTGGAACAGAATTGAGAGTCCAGAAATAAATCCTTATATTTATGGTAGACTGATTTTTTACAAAACTGTTCAGGCAATTTGGTGAGGGAGGGAATGTCTTTTTTGCAAATGGGGCTAGGTCATTTGGATGGCCACATGTAAAAAAATATATTTAGACCCTTACTTCATATGTACACAAATAATTGAAAATGGATAATAGTTCTCTTTTTTTTAACTTTATTTTTTATTTTTTTGAATTTACATCCAAATTAGTTAGCATATAGTGCAACAAGGATTTCAGGAGTAGATTCCTTAGTGCCCCTTACCCATTTAGCCCATCCCCCCTCCCACAACCCCTCCAGTAACGCTCAGTTTGTTCTCCGTATTTATGAGTCTCTTCTGTTTTGTCTCCCTCCCTGTTATTATATTATTTTTGTTTCCCTTCCCTTATGTTCATCTGTTTTGTCCCTTAAAGTCCTCATATGAATGAAGTCATATGATTTTTTCTTTCTCTGACTAATTTCACTCAGCATAATACCCTCCAGTTCCATCCACGTAGTTACAAATGGCAAGATTTCATTCTTTTTGATTGCTGAGTAATGCTCCATTGTATATATATACCACATCTTCTTTATCCATTCAATGGATAATAGTTCTAAATGTAAGAGTTAAAGCTGTAAAACATTTAGAGAAAAAGATAGAAGAAAACCTTTGTGTCCTTGGATTAGGTAAAGAGTTCTTAGATATAACACCAATAGCATAATCTTTAAAAGAAAAAAAATTGTAAATTGGATTTCATCAAAATTTAACACTTTTGCACTTCAAAAGGCACCCTTAAGGAAATAGAAATACAAACCACAAACTTAGAGAATTCATTCACAAATCTTTGATAAAAATACTTCTAACATTCATCTCTAAAGAAATCTTACAACTCAATAAGACAAACAACCAAATTTTTAAAAATAGGCAACATTCGAATAGAGATTTCACAATGGAAAACATAAAGATGGCTAATGAGCACATGAAAAGATGTCTCTATCATATCATTATCTTTAGGAAAATACAAATTAAAATTACAATGAGATACCACTTCACACCTGCTAGAATGAATATAATAAAAGAGACAACAAAAAGTGGTAGCATTGATGTAGAGAAATGGGGATCTTCATGGCTGCTAATGGAAATATGAAATGACTGTAGCTGCTTTGAAAGCCTTTTGACAATTAAAAAATATATATTGGACATAAATGTATCATACAACCCAGAAATTCCACTCCCTGGTATTGCCCAAGAGACATAATACGTGGACATAAAAACTTGTATAAGAATAGAAGCCTTATTTATAATAACTAAAAAAGTAGAAAAAATCCAAATTTCCGTCAACTGGTGAACAGATGAACAAAATGCGGTATAGCCACCCATACAATGGGATTCTATTCAGTATAAAGAAAAACAAATTACTGATACATACTACAACATGGATGAACTTCAAAAACAATATGCTAAGTGAAAGAAGCCAGATACAAAAGACCACATAGCATATAATTCCATACAAAGGAGACGTGCAGGAAAGACAAATCTATAGAGACAGTAAGTAAATAAGTGATTGCCTAGGAATGGGATTGGAACAGGAATTGACTGCAAATGGACAAGAGGTTTCTTTTTGTGGTGATGGAAATGTTCTAAAATTGCATTGTGGTGATAGTTGAACAGCTTTGTAAACTTATTAAAAATCAGGAATCTGTATGCTTATAATTGGTGAATTCTATGAAATGTACTACACCTTAACAAAAATCTTTAGTAGGTTGAACGTCATTCCAAAATGCGTTCTCTGATATATAATGAATGATAGAAATCCTTTTAAAATATGTTCATATGAATACTAGTTTTAATTTAAAAAGTTTTTTGTGGGGCTCCTGGGTGGCTCAGTGGGTTAAGCGTCTGACTCTGGCTCAGGTCAGGTGCGGTGGTCGGTGGGTTTGAGCCCCATGTGGGGCTCCGTGCTGACAGCTCAGAGCCTGGAGCCTGTTTCAGATTCTTTGTCTCCCTCGCTCTCTGCCCCTCCCCCGCTCATGCTCTATCTCTCTCCATCTCTCAAAAATAAATGTTAAATAAATAAATAAATGGCTTTTTCTTTTCTAACAGGAAAAGGGAAATTGAAGCAAAATTGAAAGAATTGTTAAACTTCAAATATTTCACTTGAAGAGATTTTATTTTTGAAAAGACCTCTCTTGGATTATGAAAAAAGACAAAGGAAAATGTTGAGCATTCGGAGTCATTGTGCTTTAAAATCCCAGGTTTCAAATAAACTTCCTGGGGAGGGTGCTAGACACTCTCACTTTCCCTCTAATCTCCACTCACCTCTCCATTTAATTTTGTGGTCAAAGTAAAATTCTTAGTTACATTTCTTTTTAAAGACCTGTAAGATATCATTTTTATTCAACGTTATTTTTCAAGTTCTGCAGAAAGGATTCAAAGAATTCTCACAGGCATCTTAGAAATCAAAACCTTTTCTGGTCTCTTGCAATACTGTAGAGTAAAACCCTGTGCTTTTTGGGGAGTAATTTCACAGAGGACAGAGTTCATTTTAAATTCAGCTATATCAAGACAAGAACTAGCTAAGCCTTTGGACTTCTTCCCCTACTCATGCTCTCTGTCTCTCAAAATAGATAATAAGAATTAACTTAAAAAATAATTTCAGCCTAATTGAAATTTGTTTTCCTCCACCCCTGTTGTAGTACCCTCATAATTCAGTTCCATGTCTATTCCCCCAGGATCGTACTGATAAATATTAGTGAAATCTTGTAATTTTTTTTTTTTTGCCATGCAGGACACTTGTTCTTGATATGACTTGGTGATTGACCCCACAGGTGTTTTATTATCTGCCTCTAGTTGTAAATGTGGAGGCAATGGAGGAGAGTTTAGTAGGGCATGAGGAGAATGGCATTCCCTTGCCAGGTAATCACCTTAAGTAGGGTCATCACAGGGTCTTCAAGCAAGGCAGGATCACCATCATCAATCAGGGGTAAAGGGACTGCTTTTGCTGGCAACAGGGCCTCAGTGGTGTTTCCAGTTAACAGATATTGTAGTCATCTGAATCCTTTTAGGGTGACCATTCCATTCCTGCGTTCCATTCTTTCTCATTTGATATCCTATCCCCTTATCTTCTTTACTTTTCTCTGAATATCTGTCTCCTTGTTTGTTTTTGTCTCTGTTTCAAGCTGTGTGTCCTCCCACTTCAGCATTTCTTTTGATACTTGCTTATCTGTCTGCTTTGCTGACCACCTTCTTTTACAGGATTCTAATTTCACCCTAACTTTGGCTTACACAAAAGGTTCCATGGTGTCCACCCAATCCCCCAACAACCTATAGACCCTTCAGTTTGAGTGTCCTATAGCATGTGACTGATTCTCTATACCTTTGTCTCAATTCTAAATTCTCAACTCATGAATCCTACTTGGGCTAATGTCCATTCTTGGTCCAATCTCTAAAGATGGCAGAGTCAATTAGTACCTAGGGCTTGCCCTCATCTGGGTTGTGGCTAGAAAATTTCTCTGAGAGGTTTAGGTAGGGAGGATCCTGTGGAGAATGTAAAAGAAATATTGATATGGTCCTTGTCTTCAGGGAATTTAATACCATGGGCTCAGAGCCTTCTCTGCTTCATTATTAGAATTCCAGCTCCTTTTGAGTTTCTATAATTGAATATTGAAGAGGTCATAGATGGACTTAGCCCAAGGTAAGTCTACAACAACAAATTCTAAATTACTGAAGATCTGAACTTTCTTCCCTACTCATTAAACTTAACAGAGTAGATGGTGGTATTTATGGAGTGCCTACTATGTCCTTCTCAATGCTTTGCACATGTTATTTTATTCTCTCAGAAACTCTATTAAGGTATTATGACTCTTCAGAAATCTTGCCAAAGGTCCTATAGTAGTAAATAGAATAGAGATTCAAACTAGAGTTTGCTACTCCAGAGTCCATGTTCCTTCTAATAATGATACAAAGCTGCCTCCCTAACTAGAGCAATAAGGAACTCATCATTAGCGACTACTAAATCTGCCTCTTCTAGAAGAACTCGTGTTTCAGAAGACTCCAGAGCAAAGCAGAAATCCGGTGTCTTAAAAGTAGATTGGGTTGGCTTTGTCATGGCCCAGCCTTGGAAGTAGACAACATGCCACTACTCAAGCTACACATAGAAAAAAAAGGTCAATAAAACAAAACCGAAATCATTGTATTTATGTTTTTAGAAAGTAAGTTCACAGGAATCACTTTATTTTAAAAAAAGGAATGAAGGTGGAAGAAGGTGATCAAAAGGTATAAACTTCCAGTTATATGAAATAAGTACTAGGGGTGTCACGTGCAACATGATGACTGTAGCTAACACTGCTGTATGATACATAAAAAAGTAGTTAAGAGGGCAAATCCTATGTGGTCTCATCCCAAGACAATTTTTCTTTTCTTTTCCTTTCTTTTGTTTATTTTCTTTTTATTGTATCTATATGAGGAGATGGATGTTAGCTGAACATATTGTGGTAATCATTTAATAATATATGTAAATCAAACCATCATGCTGTATGTCTTATATAGTGCTGTATGTCAATTATTTCTCAATAAAACTTGAGGGAAAATATACTGCAGTAGGAGAATAACCAAAAAATCCTTGGTATTTATTTATTTATTTATTTATTTATTTATAATGCACCTTTAAGAACAATTTAGGATTTGTGGTTCTGGACAAGAAGGAGTAGCCACATCCCTTTCTAGTCCTCCCTCTTACAAGTAAAAAATTTTTGACATAACATTGCAAACATAGGGAGACTCTGAAAGGTAGAAAGAGAAAGGTGAAGTGCCTAGGGATCTTGGGAATGGTGGTGAATTCCCTGGGTTTCTTTCTTGTTTCCTGTATTTCTGGTACAGGAGGCTGGAGAAGCCTATAGCTGAAACTGCCAACAGGTACAGCCAAAGATGTACTCCATAATGGCTATTCTCCCTAGCCAAAGAACTGGAAAAAGAGCAGTGTAGCAGAACATGAAACATTTTGACAATATCCACCTTATTCCGGCCAAATACCAATGGCAAAAGTCTACTACAGTTGTCTGTGGGACTGAGCAGGAAGCTGAACTTTCATTCCTCAACCAATGATAGCATTCTGAATCCCTCACCATGCTGGTGTCCATGGGATCAAACAGTGATAGCAAGCAGTACTCCAGTTCCACCATTGGGTAGTATCAGCATGACCAAGCAAAGAGCTGAGCTTCCAACTCTCACCCACAACTAAGAGGCAAAAAGAGATGATTCAAAGAAGGGTGCTAGTCAGCACCCTTCTTTCTTCCTGCCCCCTGTCAACAGGGCCTAGTGGGAGGAGCTGAACTTCTATTTCTACCAGGCAGTAATGAGGTGGAATGAAGTGATGCACACTGACCCTCCACCTTCTCTGTCCTCCCGACCTCCCTATCCTCAGTTTAATTGGCATTCAGCAGAGAGTTGAACTTCCACACCCACCTTCATCCAGTAGCAATGAGGTGGAAGAGGGAAGTGTGAAGTGGTGCTAGTTGACACACTGATCTCCCTTCTGGCATCAGTGGGACCCAGCAGGGAGTAGACTTCCACTGAAACCCAGAAGCAATGAGTTGGTGCCAGTTGGTACTCCACTTTTGCCAGCAAGGTGTCAGAGGACCTAGTGGGGAGCTGAACATCCACCTCCACTTTCCTGAGTCATCTAAAAAGTGTGACTTCTTACCAAAGAAGAAAAAGATTAAATGATAACCATAATCTAGCATAATACACACATGTACAAGATATGGTTGAAATTCACTCATCATCCTAAGAACAGGACAATTAAAATTCGATTGAGAAAAGACAGCAGATGCCAATGGGATGACTCAGATGTTGGAATTATCTGACAAGGATTGTAAAGCAGCAATTATAAAAATGCTTCAGCTAACAATTACACTCATGAAACAAATAAAAAAAAAATAGAAAGTTTCAGCAAAGAAATAAAGCTATGAAAAAAGAACCAAAGAGAAATTGTAAAACTGAAAATTACAATAAATGAAATAAAACTCACTAGATGTGCTCAATAGTAGATTAGAGATGACAGAGGAAAGAAGATTAATAAAAGAATAGATTATAAAAGTTATCCAATCTGAACAACAACAAATGAGCCAGAGCATCAGGGGTCTGTGGCACAATACCAAACTATCTAACATTCATGTCATCAGAATCCCAGAAACACAAGAGAAAGAGAATGAGACTGACAAAATATTCAAAGAACTATTCAAAGGCTGTAAAATTTCCAAATTTGATAAAAGGGATAAACCTACAGATTTAAGAAGGTTAGTGAGCCACAAGAAGCAGAAACCAAAAGGAAGGAATCCAGGCCACAACACATCATAATCAAACATCAAACAAACAAACCAGAAACAAAGAAAAAAATAATGAAAGCAGTTACAAAGAAATTATGCATTGTCTGTAATAGAATAATGGTTCAAGTGGCAGCAGTTTTTTTGATGTATTAAACAATTTATTGATTATACAGAGTGATTATGCCCAGGATGTATGGTTTAGATCCCATGGCAATGACAACCCCCATGTCCTGGACAGCAAATTTTTATCTGAAACTATGGAGGCCAGAAGGAACTAATGCAACATTTTCCATGTGCTTGCTGAAAGAGAAGAACTGTTAACCCTATTTCTATATCCAGGAAAAATATACTTCAGGAATGAAGGGAAAATAAAGGTAATCTCAAATGAAAAAGAAAAAGAAAAAGAAAAAGAAAAACTAAGAATATTTGTCACCAGCAAACCTACCAGTAAGAATGGCTAAAGGAAGTTCTCTAAACAGAAAGGAAGTGATAACAGAAGGAGGTTTGGGAATTCAGGAAAGAAGAAAGAAAAATGGAATGGGCTTTCCAAAGTTCCTTATGGCTCTCTTGTTCCCCAGGTTTTCTTTTAAAATATTTGGCTGGTCTCTTGCTGCTTCAACCTGTAGTGTACCCCTAGGCAACTGTGATGCTGACTTTGACCATATTGCTTCTGGTTAGATATTCTTTTCAACAATACCAAGGCATAGAGCTTTTCTGAGATGTTCCAAGTCAGGTCAGTTTTCTTCAGCAGCAGCTTTTATCACAGAGAGGAAAAATAATTTTAAAATATAGAAAATAACAGAAGAAACATAAAGAATAGCATGAGATATTCTAGTTTCAATAAATTTGAGTCCCAGAAGGAGAGATAAAGAGACAGGAAGAAGAAAAAAAAAAAGGAAAGAGAAGAAGAGGGAGTGGGAGAAGGAGAGAGAGGGAGAGACAGAAGTAAACACAGAAACAGATACAGAGAGACAGAGAAATAGACAATAGGACAGAGGCAATATTTGAAGAGATAATGGCTAAAATTTTTAAAAAATTGATGTGAGACATCAAGTCACTGATTCATGAAGTCGTGCAAACCCCAAGCAGGAGAACATTAAAAAATCACATCTTGGCACATTAACACTAATAAAAACCAATATTTAAAAAAAAATTTATAGCTGGGGAGGGAATATTTCCTTCAATTCTTTTTTTTTAACATTTGTTTATTTTTGAGAGACAGAAAGTGAGTGGGGGAAGGGCAGAGAGAGAGGAAGACACAGAATCCAAAGCAGGGTCCAATCTCCAAGCTGTCAGCACAGAGCCCAGTGCGAGGCTAGAACTCATGAACCATGAGACCAGGACCTGAGCCGAAGTCAGATGCTTAACCAACTAAGCCACCCAGGCACCCTTATTTCCTGCAATTCTTATTTGATTTGGTGCTGACTTTTTAAACAGAATGATGGGAGCCAGAATATAAAATGTGAAAGAAAATAACCACTAATCTAGAAATGTGAACCCCCAAAACACACAGCAAAAATATCCTTCAAAAGTAGAGAAGTATTTTTTTTTCAGACAAACAGAAACTAAGAATACATCCACAGAAGTGTTGCACTAAAAATTTCTTCAGGAAGAAGGAAAATGATCACAGATTAAAGCAGGAAATGCAGGAAGGAATGAAAACAGAAAGAGTAAATATGTGAATAAATCTAAATGATTATTGAGTGTATGAAACAATAATAATATTGTCTTGTTAGATCCAACATATATACAGAATTAAAGTGCATAAAAACAATAACACAAAATGTAGAAGAGAGTAAATGGAATTACAGTGCTCTAAAATCTAACCATTGCCATGGTAGTGGTTACACTAATCATGTATATTTACTGTAAAAAGCCCAGGGTGTATGTAATGATCCCAAAGATAATCACTAAATAAAAAAAGAAAAGAATGTACAGCCAGTAAAAGCTAATAGTGGGGAAAATGGAACAAAAAATATTTGATGAAAAAGAAAGCAGAAAAGGAAAACAAAAAAGATACAGTACAGACTAGTTGAATAGAAAATAAAAAAATTTAAAAAGATTGTAGATAAAACTTAAATATACCAATAGTTGTATTAAATATAAATAGACTAAAAATTCCAATTGGAAGACTTACACCAGACTTTTTTTTTTTAACATATGGTGCCTACAAGGGACACACCTTATGGGTAAAGCCAAAGAAAGATGGAAAGTAAAAGCATGGAAAAAATCATCCCATGTAAATATTAACTAAAAGAAAATAGCTTTAGCTATATTAATATTAGATACAGTATATTTTAAGGCAATAAGCTTTAGTAGAGATAAAGAGGGACATGGCATAATAATAAAAAAATCAATTCACCATAATTCTATACGCACCCACAACATAGTTTCAAAATATATAAAGCAAAATTAGACAGAAATAGACAATCTACAATCATAGCAGGAGCCATTTGCTGTGACAAATAAGGAACATTGCCTCTGATATTGACAGAATGTATTTTTTTAATAGTGTGCATGCACTATTTACTAAAATTGACCTGGACTGAATGCTGGTTTGTAAAACAAGCCTCAACAAATTTCACAGGATTTCATTTCATTTACAAATATATTCTCTTATGACAATGAAATTAAAGTAGACATTAATAACAAAAGCATAATATAGACTATCTTCAGATGTTTTAAAATTAAGCAATATACTCATAAACAACCTGTAGGTCAATGAATAAATCACAAAGGAAATGAGAAAGTATATTAAACTTGACTGTAATGAAAATACAACATATAAAAACTGATAGGATCCTACAGTTGAGCAGAGGAAATAAAACAATACCATACACTTATACTACAAGGCAGAAAATGATGAGAATGTCTTCCATCAATTAACAAATAGATCACTACTGAACCTGAGAGGTTGCAACAATCATGTGTATCTCAGTGATGTATCAGAGAAGGCCTCATAAAAGTAGTAACATTTGAATGGGATTTCAAAGGACAAATATGATGAATATGGAGAGTTATAGGATAGAGACAAAACAAAAAGCAAAACTAACAGGTTGCACCTCAAGTTATAATTAAA
Source organism: Prionailurus bengalensis (assembly GCF_016509475.1). Taxonomy (NCBI): domain Eukaryota; kingdom Metazoa; phylum Chordata; class Mammalia; order Carnivora; family Felidae; genus Prionailurus; species Prionailurus bengalensis. The sequence continues at coordinate 68,009,265 of NC_057350.1, read as the reverse complement.
GGAAGTTAATGATGTTAAAAACGTTACTATCCTAAATACACAAATTATAAAAAGAAGAGAGAATGAGAATTGTCTCATCATTAGAGAAATACAAATCAAAACCACCACGAGATACCACCTCACACCTGTCAGAATGGCTAACATTAACAACTCAGGAAAAAACAGGTATTGGCGAGGATGCAGAGAAAGGGGAACTCTTTTGCACTGTTCATGGGAATGCAAACTGGTGCAGCCACTCTGGAAAACAGTATGGGGATTCCTCAAAAAATTAAAAATAGAACTACCCTATGACCCAGCAATTGCACTACTAGGTATTTATCCAAAGGATACAAACATGCTGATTTGAAGGAGCACATGTTTGTAGCAGCACTATCAACAATAGCCAAACTATGAAAACAGCCCAAACATCCATCGACTGATGAATGGATATAGAAGATGTGGTACGTATATACAATGGAATACTACTCAGTGATGAAAAAGAATGAAATCTTGCCATTTGCAACAATGTGGATGGAACTAGAGTGCATTATGCTAAGTGAAATAAGTCAGAGAAAGGTATCATAAGATTTCACTCATATGTGGAATTTGAGAGACTCAACAGATGAACATAGGGGAAGGGGAAGAAAAAAAGGGGAAGATAAAAAAAAGAGAGGGAGGCAAACCATAGGAGATTCTCAAATACAGAGAACTAACTAAGGGTTGCTGGAAAGGGGGATGGGTTAAATGGGTGATGGGCATTAAGGACGGCACTTTTTAGGAGGAGCACGGGTTCTACTCCTGAAGCCAAGACTTTACTGTATGTTAACTAACTTGACTTTAAATAATTAAAAAAAAAAAGAAATTAGAAATGGAAAAGCAAATTAAACCCAAAGTAGAAGGAAGGACATTAAAGGAGAGAGAGAGAGAGATTCAATGTCTGGAAGACTCACTATGGTAAATATGCCAGCTGTCTCCAAACTGATCTATAAATGTAGTAAAATTGGAAGTAAAATTGGAAATGAAGTAAAATTTTGCATTGTAGCAAAATGTAGTAAAATTGGAAGGGGCAGGGTGTGCAACTTGACAAGGGCTGATGGCAGGGATGAGCCCAGATAGGTATAATAGAAGTAGACAAATCAACAGTCATAGCAGGAGGCACTCGCTACTATAATAAACTCTATAATAAGGGCCAAGTCAGATGGCCTTGTTGAGGAATTAGAAGTTTATCTTTAGAGTAAACAGAGAGCAATGAAGTGTTTTTTATTTTATTCTTTTATGTGTCTCTAAATATATGTTGTTTTTTTCTTTTCAAGTTTTAATTTAATTTCCAATTAACATACAGTATAAATTTATTTTCAGGTGTAGAATTTAGTGATTCAGTACTTGCATACAACACCTGGTACTCATCACAAGTGCCTTCCTTAATCCCCATCACCTATTTAACACATCCCCCCACCTACCTCCCTTCTGGTAACTGTCAATTTGTTCTCTAAAGTTAAGAGTCTGTTTCTTGGTTTTTCTCTCCCCTCTCTCCACGTTTCTTAAATTCTACATATGAATGAAGTCATATGGTATTTGTCTTTTTCTGACTGACTTATTTCACTTAGCATTTTACTCTCTAGCCCCATACATGTCCTTGCAAGTGGCAAGATTTCATTCTTTTTTATGGCTGAATAATATTCCATTGTATCTATATACCACTTATTCTTTATCAATTCAGCAATCAATGAACACTTTGGCTGGGCTGCTTCCATATCCTGGCTATTGTTAATAATGCTGCTATAAACATCAGGGTGCATACATCCTTTTGAATTAGTGTTTTTGTATCCTTTGGGTAAGTACATAGTAGCACAATTGCTGGATTATAGGGTCGTTCAATATTTAACTTTTTGAGGAAACTTCATACTGTTTTGCACAGTGCTTGCACCAGTTTGCATTCCCACCAAAACCCCACAAGGGTTCCTTTTTCTCCACAACCTCGCCAACACCTGTTGTTTCTTGTGTTTCTTGATTTTAGCCATTCTGACTGGTATGAGATGATATCTCATTGTAGTTTTTCCTCTAATGATGAGCATCTTTTCATTTGTCTGTTGGCCATCTATATGTCTTCTTTGGAGAAATGTCTTCATGTAGTCTGCCCATTTTTTAATTGGATTATTTGTGGGCTTTTGGTGTTGAGTTTTACAAGTTCCTTATAGATTTTGGAAACTAACTCTTTACCAGATATGTCATTTGCAAATATCTTCTCCCTATTCCATGGGTCGTTTTTTAGTTTTGTTGATGGCTTCCTTTACTGTGCAGAAGCTTTTTTATTTTGATATAGTCCCAATTGATTATTTTTGCTTTTTTTCCCCTTGCCTCAGGGGACCTATCTAGGAAAAAGTTGCTATGGCTAATGTCAGAGAAATTACTGGCCTGTGCTCTTTTCTAGGATCTTTATAGTTTTAGGTGTCACATTAGGTCTTTAATCCATTTTGAGTTTATTTTGTGTATGGTGTAAGAAAGCGGTCAAGTTTCATTCTTTTGCATGTTGCTGTCCAGTTTTCCCAGCACTATTTGTTGAAGAGACTGTCTTTTCCCATTGGATTTTGTTTCCTGCTTTGTCGAAGGTTACTTGACCATATAATTATTATTTCTGGATTTTCTATTCTGTTCTGCTGATATATGTATCCATTTTTGTGCCAGTACTATACTGTTTTGATTACTACAGCTTTTTTTGATGTTTATTTATTTTTGAGAGACAGACAGAGTGTGAGTGGGGGTGGGGAAGGGTGGAGAGCAGAGAGGAAGACAGAATCTGAAGCAGGCACCAGGCTCTGAGATGTCAGCACAGAGCCCAACGTGAGGCTTGAACCCACGAACCACGAGATCATGACCTGAACTGAAGTCAGACACTTAACCGACTGAGTGCCCCAGGCACCCCTGATAACTACAGCTTTTAATATAAAGTCAAGATTCCTACTCTTCTTGACCTCTAATATTGGAAAATCCCAGGGCTAGCCCTTGAACCTCTTCCCTACATACATTCACTTCATATGTTATCTCATCCAATATCATTGCTTTAAATACCATTTATATGCTAAAGACTCTGAAGTTTATATCTCCAGCTCCAGCCTCTTAACTAAACTTCAGATTCATGAAACTGCCAGCTCAACATCTCCAACTGGACACCAAATTGGTGCTGAGGATCAACATTGACAAAACAAAAAGTCTTACTTACTTTATACCTCACACCTGTTCTTAACCCTAATCTTCCTACTCCCCCCAAATTGCACCATCATTCATCCTCATTACTCAAGACTCCAAATCTAAAAGTCAGCATTGATTTCTTTCTTTCAAACCATATATGCAAGCCATACTCAAATCACTTCAGTCCTACCTAAGGTTAAATCCCAAGTCAAACCATTTCTTCCCACCTTCACTGCTACCACCCTGTCCAAGTAACATTTTTTTTTTTTTTTTGCCTGGACTATTATGAAAGTTTTCTCATTGGAATCCCTGCTTCTATTCCTTCCTGCCTATGGACAATTCTCCTCTTAGCAGCCAGAGTTATCCTAAATATAAAGTCAGATTATGTCATTCCCATGTTCTAAACCTCCAACAGTTTCACATCTCACTTAGAATAACATCAAAATGCCTATTCATGTCTTCTGCCCATTTCTTCATTGGATTATTTGTTTTTTTGGGTGTTGAGTTTGGTAAGTTCTTTGTAGATTTTGTACACTAATCCTTTATCAGATGTGTCATTTGCAAATTTTTTCTCCCATTCCATTGTTGATTGTTTCCTTTGCTGTGTAGAAGCTTTTTATGTTGATGAGGATGGAACTAGAGTGTATTATACTAAGTGAAATCATTCAGTCAGAAAAACACAAATATCATATGATTTCATATGTGGAATTTAAGAAACAAAACAGATGAACATAGGGAAAGGGAAGGAAAAATAAGATATAAACTTAGATGGAGGCAAACCCTAAAAGACTCTTAAATACAGAGAACAAACTGAGGGTTGCTGGAGGGGAGGTGGGTGGGGGGGATGGGCTAAATGGGTGATGGGCATTAAGGAGGACACTTGCTGGATGAGCACTGGGCATTACATGTGAGTGATGAATCACTGGGTTCTGCTCCTGAAACCAATACTATACTGTATGTTAACTAACTTGAATTTAAATAGATAAATTAAAAAAAAAAAACCATTAACATCAAAAGGTCTTACTGTAGTCACAAGGCCCCACATCATCTGGTCATTAGCTTCTTCTGACTGCATCCACTTTCTACCTTATTGGAGCCCTGTAATATTGTCCTTCTTGTTCTTCCTCAATATACCATAACTTCCTCAAGGCTTCTGTTCTTTCTAGGATCTTGACAGTCAGTCAAGATGAGTGAGGTAACCTTTCATATAGGTATAGTAGATTATTCACTTTTTTTTTTCCAATACCTAACTTGGTGAATGGCACATGGTGAAACTCAAAGATGTTTTTGGATAAATAATAGCTCTTTTAAAAAATTGGATATTTTAGCCAACCATCTGGTTGGAATATGAGCATATATCATGGTAGAGTTGCCAAAAACATCTAATATTACCAAAGGTTGTATTAACTGAAGTATATTGTTTACAGAAAGGCAGGTCTTATTTCCTCTAGTCAGACCACTTCTGGTAGTGTATTTGGCTCCAGGTATCATGTTAAGAAGGCTTCTGAGCCACTGCTACATTTCAGGCAAAATACATTTCTCAGAAGAGGTAAAAAAGAATGTTGAAAGGGCTGGACTGTGCCCTGTGAAAACCCATTAAAGGAATTAAAGGAGCTGAGAATCTTTAACTTGATGTACACTCACTTGATGATCGAAGAGGAGACATAAAAGTTCTCCCCAATTGGCAAAAGTTCTGCCATATGAAAGAGGCAATGGTAGGAGGTTTGAGAGAGGAAGGTTTTAGTTCAGCATAAGGAAGAACTGCCTACCACAGTTTTCCCCCAAACCATTGTTTTGCAGATTACTATACCATTTTGGCTAAACAAAGTGTTTTTACTTTGTCTTTACTGCAGGATTTCTCAGAATCTTTACTATGGAAGAGGATATAATATGCCTCATTCCCAAAATGTATTTGTCCATAGAAACTTTTATTCACAGAGCACTGTTAACTTCTCCTCAAGCAATATTTCATAGAGGAGATTGAGTTAAGGCTGCTCAAAAACAAACAATATCTTCTGAAGAAGTAGGGTCAGGTTCACAGCAAGATATCTGGGGAAACTGAATGGCGTTACTATCACTTCAGTATCTTTGAAATCATGGCCAGTAAAACTAAAGTATGTAACACTTGGGAAACTGGAGTAACTTTTCTTATTTGTTACATTTACTGTGTGAGACTGAACACAGTTCTAGATGAGAATAATGGAGCAAAACCAGCAGAAGTGAGGCTCTGTAGTACTGTGGTTCTGAACTTTTTTCCCTAGAAATGCACAGTAGTATAATGACATCCCCATGCCTGTCCACTGGTTCATTCATTGTGTACAAGGTAATGTTTTTGACATTTTAACACAGAAAAAAAAAACACCCTTGTGTTCTACCACTTTTGTCATCCCCTTACAGATTTCGATGGGATCTTTATATAGGACCAAGCCCCTCCACTGAGCATCACCATTTTATAAGCTTAAACCTAGAGTGTTATTGTAACTTTTTTAATAAACAAGAAATTCCAAGGCCTAAATGGAGAGACAGCATTTAAAAATTATGTAACTAATGAATGGATCAAGAAGATGTGGTACATATATACAATGGAATGTTACTCAGTCCTAAAAAAGAATGAAATCTTGCCATTTGCAATGATTTGGATGGAGCTAGAGATTATTATGCTAAGCAAAATAAGTCAGAGAAAGACAAATACCATATGATTTCACTTATATATGGAATTTAAGAAACAAAACAAATGAACATGGGGGTGGGGAAAGAGAGGCAATCCAGACTCTTAACTATAGAGAACAAACTGATGGTTAGCAGAGGGGAGGTGAGTGGGAGAATGGATTAAATAGACAATGGGTATTAAGGAGTGCACTTGTGATGAGCACCCGGTGGTGTATGTAGTGATGAATCACTAAATTCTACATCTGAAACTAATATTACACTGTATGTTAAATAACTAGAATTTAAATAAAAAATTGGAAAAAGAAATTAAAATTATAGGAAAAGACAAATAGGAAAAACTATCAAAACAGACCACTACTTTGAGGCTGAAGAGGGTGATAATAAAAAAGGAAGTTGAATTCATAAAAATATTATTGTTATTAAATATCTGTTGCAATAAACTAGAAATGATGTAATTATAATAAAAAGCTGGCCCAATGACATTGAAAAGGTATGGTTGGAAAATTATAAGTGTCTATACAACTGTCCACAGGAAGGCATAATCCAGCTGAAATATTGTAGTCCCAAGAAGAATGTGCATTGTAGAAGAATGGCTCAACAGGATTTATTTTTCTAAGAAGTTTATTCATTTATGTTTGAGAGAGAGAGGGAGAGACAGAATCCCAAACAGGCTCCATGCCTTCAGGGCAGAGCCTGATGCAGGACTCCATCTCATGAACCATGAGATCCTGACCTGAACCCTAATCAAGAGTCGGACTCAACCAACTGAGCCACCCAGGCACCCCAAGATTTTTACAAGTTATGCTTGTTCTTGATTTCCAGAACCATGCTTAGCATATTTAATTTGGTCTCCAAAGATCTACCAGTATGAAGAAAAGGTATTTTGGTTAGTAGATAAAATACTATAATTATCAGAAAGATATATTTCTTCTGTGTATTAATAAAATGTCATTTGTCTCCTACCACCTGTACTGAAAAATTTACTAAAAAGGTCTTATCAAACCTGGGTAGCTGACAGGCCAGCCCCTGAACCAGATTGCACCAGACACACTAATTCATGAGGTCCTAGTAATAGTATAAGTATGTTGCTTACGAAGAAACTTGAAATACCATTTCTGCTATTCTGCAATTTTTCCCCAGAATCAGCAACTCAAAGAATGGAGTCATTAGTTCTAAATGGCAAGTAAAGGGATTCCTACATAATTTTGCATAACCCCAGAAATTAATTTCAATATACATTTGTGTTTTTAATGGACATTTAGAAACACCTAGCCTGCTTCAGCAATACTACACAATGTTTACAGAGTTTAGTAATTGATGGGGAGACATAGAGTCTCAGGGGACTTGTACTTTAATGTACTGGAAAATCCAGTCCTAGAACTGCTTCTATCAAAAATGAAGGAGATCATCTCAGATTTGATGCTACTTCTATTCCCTGACCAAGTAGGAGAAAAAAATGCTTTAAGATGGATGATGGCCAAGACCAAAGCCAGAGATTGGGGTCTGGGCAGAGGCCAAGGAGCCATTAAAGCTTTGTCTTCTTGGTCTCCAGGTTGATCACGTTTCCTTGGGTATGGAGAATCTGCTTATCTGCTGGCTTCTGTAAATTCTCTGGCTTTATAGGAACGTAGTAGTAGCCCATGATGGAGAAGATCAGGCAGACCACCAGCAGGAGACAAGAAAACAAAATGAATTCTGCCCACTGCAGGAAGAAATAAATATAGAGACGAATGTGGAGAAACTTGAAATTAAAGGATCTTTGTAGGATGAGCAGATTGATTCAGGATCACCAGTGTAGGCAGAGGTTTGCTAAAAGAAGAATGGGTTCACTGGCGTCTCCTCAGATGGGCCTATGATGGCCATTACTGCCACTCTTATATGTCTATTTTCCTGGCCATGTCTGTTTATATCTGGCCCATCTCATGCCACAGTATGAGTAGGAAATGTGAGGGGCAAAGGGATAGGGGAACAGGGAGAAAAGGAACTTGGAGGGGAAATCATGGGTAGATAAGTTCCTACTTCCATCAGATCCATACCTGTACCAGGCCACTGAACTGTGCCACAACAAGCACGATGATATTCCCAACTGCAACTGTCAACAACCAGGCTGCCTGGAGTACAGATTTCATGCTAGAGGGAGCCTAAAGAGGACACAGGTTTGTGAGTAAACAAACGCCCTACAGCATACATACGACCCATGCATCCAGAAAACTTCTCCCACAAAAGTTTCCAAATTTGAACTCCTGTCCCACCCCCCAAGTTCAGCTGTGGTGTTTGATTCAGGGCATGGAAATAATGTTAACAGTAAAAATAAGATGGAGCTCTTAATTGAATATTTTAATTCATTATACCATATAATCTTCATTATACCCTAAGAGATAAATTCTACCAGTATTCTTATTTTATACACAAAGAAAAATAGCATCAGAGATCATTAATTTGCTCAAGTTTTTGCAATAGGTTGTACAGTCAGAATTTGAACATGGCCAGTTTGACTTCACAGTCCTTATTCTTTAAAAAAAATTTTTTTTGTGATCTATTTTTATTTTTGAAAGAGAGACAGATCCCGAGTGGGGAGGTGCAGAGAGAGAGAGGGAGGCACAGAATCTGAAACAGGCTCCAGGCTCTGAGCTGTCAGCACAGAGCCTAACACAGGGCTCCAACTCATGAACTGCAAGATCATGACCTGAGCAGAAGTTGGACACTCAACCTACTGAGCCAGCAGGCGATCCCACAGTCCTCATTCCTAAAGTACCCTTTCCTAGATCCCAAACAGCATCACCTACTATGCTGCCCTGCCATGATCCTGGGAGTCAAGATGACTCTCTGTTCAGGGTCATATGTAAGGAATCTAAGGCTGAAAAATAGAGAGGTCTTGACCAGGATCACATACCTATTTAAGGCAGTGCTAGGATTAAACCTCATCCTTCTCTGAGAAATATATATATACCTCCACTTTTCACTTGGAGAAACTTACCTGAGAATAAGAAAACTCAAGTCCTGTGACAGAGAACATGACCTCCCCAGCTGTAACCAGGGCATATTGTGGTAGCTGCCATGCAATGGACAGTTTGTTGGCTGGAGTGTCTTTCATCTTCCAGGCCTGAGGATCCTGACTGGTGTTCTTAGTGAGAGAAAGAAGAAATAGGCTTATCAGCAGTCACAAGTGAATATTTCTAACCTACAGCATTATGTGATCTTATATCCATCCCCTTTTTGTATTTTCATCCTTCAAGAAACTGAACAAATTCTATACAATTTCAGTTTTTGAAATTCCTTTTGGTAACACTGCACTCACCAGGCTTCAGTCAATCAGATACCATTATTGACAAAGTCCTTAAAATGGCAGAATATTTTGATACTGTAGTTTGGATTTCCATCATTTTGAACTATAGGTATTTTGATCCTGGCTAACATTTTATTTTATTTTTAAAAAATTTTTTAAATGTTTATTTATTTTTGAGAGGGGTGGAAGGCAGGGGCAGAGAGAGGGAGACACAGAACCTGAAACAGACTCCAGGCTCTGATCTGTCAGCACAGAGCCCTACACAGGGCTCCAACTCATGAACAGCAAGATCATGACCTGAGCCAAAATCAGATGCTTAACCAACTGAGCCACCCAGGTGCTCCCTGACCAATATTTTAAATATAAAATGGCATTTAAATTATACAAACACAATGAATTTTCAGCATGTTCTTGAGAAAGTTTACTTCCTTGTCCAGTTTTCTATGTAAGCATAATTAAACTGGTTTTGGACATTTTCCATTAAAATTTTTATTTTACTAAAATTACTTTTATCAAAATTAATTATTTTCTTGGTATACCTTACATTAAACATTTTGTTGATCAAAATGTTGGATCAAAATGTTGAAAAATCTATATCAAATAGTGCCTGCTATTTTTATTTTTATTTATTTATTTATTTATTTTTAATTTTTTTCAACGTTTATTTATTTTTGGGACAGAGAGAGACAGAGCACGAACGGGGGAGGGGCAGAGAGAGAGGGAGACACAGAATCAGAAACAGGCTCCAGGCTCTGAGCCATCAGCCCAGAGCCTGACGCGGGGCTCGAACTCATGGACCGTGAGATCGTGACCTGGCTGAAGTTGGACGCTTAACCGACTGCGCCACCCAGGCGCCCCTAGTGCCTGCTATTTTTAATTATATTTACTGGCCATTACTTTTTAACTCAAATCTCACACATTCAAATTATGTGAAAAAGAGATAATTTTTCTGTAGAATTTTGGTCAAAAATATTTTTTTAGGGTCTTTTATTGTTGTTGTTATTAATGTTACCAAATATATGTGATTCTATTATCTTCATTTCTTTGTCTGTAGGTTTTTAGTTATGGTTGGTTTTATTTTATATAGGCTATGTCTACTAATATTTGTTATAAACAGAATAAAAACTCTAAAATTACATGTATTTCTTGAAGTGAAACCATTATTAGGTAGTAGGTATAATATCTAAAGTATAATGCGATTAAAATAGCAATTAAAACATCAAGATCAAAAGTCCTTGAAATCAAAAGTGTCTGACATCCAAATGTCCTTCATTTTCTGAGTTAAAGGGTCATTAGGTTCAAAATAGGTAAATTTTGCTTCAATTGATATTATGAACAATACATAGACATATGTTCGGGTTTTCTTAGGCTAATAGAAGACTGTGACTTAAGCTTCTAAATCAAGGTCTCATACTCAAATACCCACAGGCAAACAATTAAGAAAACAAAGCAGGCTAAATGGGAATGATGGGGACTGTGGTAAAGTGGATAGCACAGGCCTCATCTAAAGGGCTTAGCCATTACAGCACCAGCTAATTGACATGGTAATATTGTAATTAAATTTCTGTTATTGTTTTTAACAAACTTAAGAGAGGAGAGGAGGAGTTAAGATGGCAGAGTAATAAGGGAACCCTGGTCTTGTCCCTTGAACACAGCTAGATCCATATCAAACCATTTTGAACAGCTAGGAAATCAAGCTGAGAATTAACAGAACAATCTACATAATTTGAGGGAGAGAATGTGGCAGGTATATGGTGCAGTGAGGTGAAATGGGGGAGAGATGAGCCGTGGTGGTGCAGAGGGGAGGAAAGCATTTTCACAGAGAGGAGAAAGAGAGGGAGAGAGAGCAGCACATTGGGTTTGTGCAAAAAAGCACTCCTCCCTCTGAAAGCAGAGACAAAGAGTAAAAACATACACAGGGGACTGCACAAAAAAACTTAGCACGGGGAAAAGAAAAGGAGAAGGTTTCACTACCACCAGGTTTTTATAAACAGTGGAGCACAGAGTCTGAAGTTTCAGAGGTTAGCCCCTCCCTGGTGGTTCTCTGGTGAGAAAGCAGGCCAGAACCCTGGGAATGGGCAGCATGGTCTGAGGATTCCCTGGGTTGCACAGGGAGAATGGGTTCCCCAGCTTGGAGTGCATTTAGTAGAGGTGATACAGTCTCCCCATGGGCAAGAGACCCAATGGGCACCATCAAACTGCCACATTCACCCATATAAAAACAGACACTGCCTGAGGGTAGCAAACCCTGGAGCCGGATATGTGTTGCAATTTACCACAAACTCTGAGCTGCTACTGCTGCATAATGGTACAACCATTTCCTGGGACAAGTGGGCCACAGTGCAGCAAGACCCTTTTCTTTGGAACTATGGAGGTCTCTGAAGTGTGGGATTTTGAAACACAGCCATTCCTGAGATAAAAATCTGGAGGGAGGCACTCCCTAGTAGGCTGACACCTGGGAGACAGGGGGAAGGCAGGGAGCTGACCAATGCCTGGGAGACAAAAGGGGCAACTGCACATCTGTGAAGGTACAAACTTCACACTCTGGAGACTAGGGAGTGGGGTGAAGGCATTTCCACCATTAGCCCACAAACACTAATCAACTCCAGTGAGCTACACAATGCCACCAAGTGGAGAATGGAGCTGTTACACCAAGCCTCCCTCCTACCGTCAACCCCCCCCCCCCCAACCTCCACTGTGCCCTGGAGGCCCCTCCTGCAGAAGACCAGCACAGATCCCTTCCCTGAGCTTAGTCTACTGATCACAGACTGCTGCAAAGTTTCAGTTATAGGGGAAACTGGATCTAGCTTCATTTTTGTTTGTTTGTTCATTTGTTGTTCCTTCTGTTTTTGTTTTGTTGTTGATGTTGTTGTTTTTCTTTTCTTTTGTTTCTTGTATACAGAAAAAGCACAATTATTTTATTTTATTTTATTATTCTTTTTATTTTTTAAATTTTAAATTAAATTTTTTTCTCTCCTCTCTTCTCTTTTCTTTTTTTTTTCTATCAAGCCTCTCTTAACAAACAGACAAAAACACACCTAGGATCTGGCTCCCTTTATTTTTCATTTTTATTTCATTCTATTATTGTTGTTTTTTCTTCCTCCAAAATGACAAGATAGAGGAATTCACCTCAAAAGAAAGAACAGGAAGAAATGATGACCAGGTATTTGGTCAATGCAGATGTAAGTAAGATCTCTGAACTAGAATTTGTAACAATGATTATGGGATGCCTGGGTGGCTCAGTCAGTTGAGCCTTGGACTTCAGCTCAGGTCATGATCTCATGGTTGCTGGGTTTGAGCCCCACATTGGGCTTTGTGCTGACAGTGGGGAGCCTACTTCAGATTCTATCTTCCTCTCTGCCCCTCCCCCCTCTCAAAAATAAATAGGCATTTAAAAAATCTTTTAAAATAAATAAAACAATGATTATAAGGATACTAGCAGGGCTTGAAAAAAAAGCATAGACGACACCACAGAATCATTTATGCAGAGATAAAAGAACTAAAATCTAGTCAGGCTGAAATTAAAAATGCTATAACGAAGATGTAAACCCAAATGGAGGCCACAAAAACAAGGATGGATGAGGCAGAAGAACAAATTAGTGACATAGAAGATAAAATTATGGAAAATAATGAAGCTGAAAAGAAGAGGGAAACAAAGGTTAGAGATCACAAAGGCAGACTTAGGGAACTCAGCAATTTGTTAAAACATAATAACATTTATATCACAGGAGTCCCAGAAGATGAAGGGAGAGAAAAGGGGGCAGAAGGATTATGTGAGCAAATTATAGCTGAAAACTTCCCTGTGTCTGGGGAAAGACACAAACATCAAAATCCAAGAAGCACAGAAAACTCCCATTAAATCCAACAAAATCTGGCTATGGCCAAGACATATCATAGTCAAATTCACAGTATACACAGACAAGGAAAGAATCCTGAAAGCAGCCCGGGGCGGGGGGGGGGGAGTCCTTAACCTACCAGGGAAGACAGACCAGGTTTGCAGAATATCTGTCCACAGAAACTTGGCAGGTCAGAAAGGTGTGGCAAAATATATTCAACATACTGAATGTAAAAAATAAGCAGCCAAGAACACTCTATCCAGCAAGGCTGTTAGAGAGATAAAGAATTTCCCAAACAAAAACTAAAGGAGTTTGGGACCACTAAACCAGCCCGATAAGAAATTTGAAGTGGGACTCTGAGTGGAGGAAAAAAAAAGACCAAAAGCAAGAAAGACTAGAAAGGACCTGAGAGCATCACCAGATACACCAACTCTACAGGTAACACAATGGCACTAAATTCATGAATTTCAATAATCACTCTGAATGTAAATGGATTAAGTGCTCCAATCAAAAGACATAGAGTAGCAGAATGGATAAAAAAAAAAAAAGATCTATCAATTTTCTGCCTACAAGAGACTTATTTTAGACCTAAAGATATCTACAGTTTAAAAGTGAGGCTATGGAGAACCATCTATCATGTGAATGGACATCAAAAGAAAGCCAGAGTAGCCATTCTTATATCTAGACAAACTAGATTTTAAGTTTTTTTAATGTTTATTTACTTTTGAGACAATGCGAGAGACAGAGTGCAAGCAACGGAAGGGCAGATAGAGGGAGACACGGAATCTGAAGCAGTCTCCAGGTTCTGAGCTGTCAGCCCAGAGCCTGACACGGGGCTCGAACTCACAAACTGTGAGATCATGACCTGAGCCAAAGTCGACAGTTAACCGACTGAGCCACTCAGGTGCCCCAGACAAACTAGATTTTAAAACAAAGACTGAAATAAGAAATAAAGAAGGGCATTATATCATAATTGATACATAAATCAATTAATAACAAACATAAATAAACTCATTGATAATAATACAATAATAGTAGGGGACTTTAACACCCCACTTACAACAATGGAGAGATCACCTAAGCTGAAAATGAACAAGGAGACAATGACTTTGAATGACACACTGGACCAGATGGACTTAAATATATTCAGAACATTTCATCTTAAAGCAGCAGAATACACATTCTTTTTGAGTGCACAAGGAACATTCTTCAGAATAGATCACATACTGAATCACAAATCATCCCTCAACAAGTACAAAAAGATCGAGATCATACCATGCACATTTTCAGATCACAATGCTATGAAACTTGAAGTCAACCACAAGAAAAAAGAAAATGAAAATGAAAACATCACAGTCCAAAGCCTTTGGGATGCAGCAAAGGCAGTCTTAAGAGGGAAGTATATTGCAATTCAGGTCTATCTCAAGAAGCAAGAAAGGTCCCAAATGGACAATCTAACTTTACAGTTAAAGAAGCTAGAAAAGGAACAGCAAATAAAGCCTAAAGCCAGCAGAAGAAGGGAAACAATAAAGATTAGAGCAGAAATAAATGATAAAGAACAAAATCCAGTAAAAAGATCGATGAAACTAAGAGCTGGTTCTTTGAAATAATTAACAAAATTGATAACCCCTTAGCCAGACTTAGCAAAAAGAGAAAGGACCCCAATAGATAAAATCACGAATGAAAGAGGACAGATCATAACCAACACCTCAGAAATACAAACAATTATAAAAGAAAACCATGAAAAATTATATGCCGACAAACAGGACAATCTGGAGGAAATGGATAAATTCCTAGAAACTCACACACTACCAGATGCATAACCAGCAAAGAAATTAAATCAGTGATCAACAATTTCTGGCTTCCCAGGGGAATTCTACCAGATATTTAAAGAAGAGTTAATACCCATTCTTCTCAGACTGTTCCAAAATATAGAAATGGAAGAAAAACTTCTAAACTCATTCTGCAAAGCTAGCATTACCATGATTCCAAAACCAGACAAAGACTCCACTAAAAAGGAGAATTACAGGCCAATATACCTGATGAACCTGGATGCAAAAATTCTCAACAAGATACTAGCAAATTGAATTCAACAGTACATTAAAAGAATTATTCACCATGATAAGTGGGATATGTTCCTGGGCTGCAGGACTGGTTCAATATCCACAAATCAACCAATGTGATACCCTACATTAATAAAAGAAAGTCTAAGAACCATATGATCCTGTCAATAGATGCAGAAGAAGCATTTAACAAAACACAGCACCCTTTCTTGATAAAAACCCTCAAGAAGGTGGGATATATGGAACATACCTCAACATCATAAAGGCCATATATGAAAGACCAACAGCTAGTAACATTCTCAATAGGGAAAAACAGAGCTTTTCTCCTACAGTCGGGTATGAGACAAGGATGTCCACTCTCACCATTACTATTTAATATAGTTGTAGAAGTCTTAGCCTCAGCAATCAGACAACAAAAAGAAATAAAAGGCATCAAAATTGGCAAGGAAAAAGTGCAACTTTCACTATTTGCAGATGACATGATATTCTTTGTAGAAAACCTGAAAGACTCCACTAAAAAATTGCTAGAATTAATTCATGAATTCAGCAAAGTTGCAGGATATAAAATCAATGTGCAGAAACCTGTTGCATTTCTATATACCAATAATAAAGCAGCAGAAAAAGAAATCAAGGAATCGATCTCATTTGCAATTGCATTAACACAATGAGATACCTAGGAATAAACCTAACTAAAGAGGTAAAAGATGTATACTCTGAAAATTATAGAACACTTATGAAAGAAATTGAAGAGAACACAAAGAAATGGAAAAGCATTCCATACTCATGGATTGGAAGAACAAACATTATTAAAATGTCCATACTACCCAAAGCAATCTACACATTTTTTATATTAAATATAATTTATTGTCAAACTGGTTTCCATACAGCAATCTACACATTTAATGCAATCCCTATCAAAATACCACAAGCATTTTTCACAGAGCTAGATCAAATCTTAAAATTTGTATGGAACCACAAAAAACTCCAGATAGCCAAAGCAATCCTGTAAAAGAAAAACAAAACTGGAGGCATCATGATTCTGGATTTCAAGCTGTATTACAAAGCTGTAGGCATCAAGACAATATGGTACTGGCACAAAAACAGACACATAGATTAATGGAACAGAACAGAGAACCCAGAAATGGATCCACAACTATACTGCCAACTAACCTTTGACAAAGCAGGAAAGAATATCCAATGGCAAAAAGTATTTTCAACAAATGGTGTTAGGAAAACTGGATGGCAACATGTAGAAGAATGAAACTAGGCCACTTTCTTACACCATACACAAAAGCAAATTCAAAATGGATGAAAGACCCAAATGTGTGACAGGAAACCATCAAAATCCTACAGGATAAAACAGGTAGCAAACTTCTTTGACTTCAGCTGAAGAAACTTCTTACTAGACATGTCGCTGAAGGCAAGGGAAACAAAAGCCAACAGGAACTATTGGGACTTCATGATAAAAATCTTCTGCACAGTGAAGGAAACGATCAACACAACTAAAAGGCATCCTACAGAATGGGAGAAGATATTTGAAAATGGCATAACTAATAAATGTTAGTACCAAAAATCTATAAATAACGTATCAAACTCAACACCCAAAAACCAAATAACTCAGTTAAGAAATGGGCAGAATACATGCATAGACACTTTTCCAAAAAAGACATCCAGATGGCTAACAGACACATGAAAAGATGCTTAACATCACTCATCATCAGGAAAACAAACAAAAAAAAATAAACACAATGAAATACCACCTCGCACCTGTCAAAATGGCTAAAATTAACAATGCAAGATATAACAGGTATTGGTGAGGATGCAGAGAAAGGGGAACCCTCATGCACTGTTGGTGGGAATGCAAACTGGTGCAGACACTCCTGAGAATAGTATGGAGGTTCCTTATGAAAGTAAAAATAGAACTACCCTACAGTCTAGCAATTGCACTATTAGGTATTTACCCAAAGGATACAAAATACAGATTCAAAGGGGTATATGCACCCCAATGTTAATAGCAGCATTATCAACAATAGCCAAACTATGGAGAGAGCCCAACTGTCCATAAACTGATGAACAGATAAAGAAGATTTGGGGTGTGTGTGTGTGTGTGTATGTGTATACTATATATATATAGTGGAATATTAGCCATCAAAAAGAATGAAATTTTGCCATTTGCAATGATATGGATGGAGCCAGAATGTATTATGCTAAGCGAAATAAGTTAATCAGAGAAAGACAAATACCATATGGTTTAACTCATGTGGAATTTAAGAAACAAGACAAATGAACATATGAAAGGAAGGGGAAAAGAGAAGAAAGGGAAACAAACCACAAGATACTCTTAATGACAGAGAATAAACTATGGGTTGATGGAGGGAGGTGGGTGGGAGATGGGCTGGATGGGTGATGGGTACTAAGGAGGGCACTTATTGTGATGAACACTGAATTTTTTACGTAAATGATGGGTCACTGGATTCTACTCCTGAAACCAATATTGCATTATATGTTAACTAACTAAAATTTTTTAAAAAGAGAGAGAAATGTTAAGAATCCAGCTTCTTACATGAAATCCACTGAATTTTAAGTATTGTCAACTAATAATGATTATTATTGCTTTTGTCAGTCCTGTGCAGGCCAAAGAAAATAGGACTATGGAAAAAATGGCCCCCAAGCTCCAATTTATGATGTTTACTTTAAATGCTTATTAGATCCTGGCATTCAGAAACAATATGTATGACTTCTATCCTGAGTAGCATACAAAAAACCGAACAAACAAAAAGTAGAATAATAACAGGAATACAAGTGTTATGGGTTGAATTGCATCCCCTTAAAATTCATATGTTGAAGGCCTAACCCCAACTGAGTCCTGAGGATGTGACCTTACTTGGATATAGGTTTTTTGCAGATATAATTAGTCATGTGAAAATGAGGTCATTAGGGTGGGTTCTAATCCACTGTGGCTGGTATTCTCGTAAAAAAGAATGTTGGACACAGACAAGCCTTCTCTTGAAGGCAGAGATTGGGGTGATTCTTCTACATATCAAGGAATACCAAATGTTGCCAGAAAACCACTAGAAGCTAGAGGAGAAAGGGGCGCCTGGGGGGCTCAGTCAGTTGAGCATTCGGCTCAGGTCATGATCTCACAGTTTGTGAGTTTGAGCCCTACGTCGGGCTCTGTGCTGACAGCTCCTAGCCTGAAGCCTCCTTCGGATTCTGTGTCCCCCGCCCCCCCCTCACAAGCACAATGAGATATTATTCACATCTACTAGGATGGGTATAGAAAAGACAGAAAAAAAGTGTTGGTGAAGATGAGGAGGAATTTCAACCTTCACACACTATTGGTGGGAATGTAAAATGGAATTCATTTTGGAAAAGTTCCTAGTGGTGCCTCAGATGGTTAAAACTTAGAGTTACCATGTGACCCAGAAATTCCACTCATACATATATACTCAAGAGAAATGAAAATGTCCATGCATGGGGCGCCTGGGTGGCTCGGTCGGTTAAGCGTCCGACTTCGGCTCAGGTCATGATCTCACGTCCGTGAGTTCGAGCCCCGCATTGGGCTCTGTGCTGACCGCTCAGAGCCTGGAGCCTGTTTCAGATTCTGTGTCTCCCTCTCTCTCTGCCCCTCCCCTGTCCATGCTCTGTCTCTCTCTGTCTCAAAAATAAATAAACATTAAAAAAAAAAAAGCAAATGTCCATGCAAAAACTTGTACATGAATGTTCATAACAACATTATTTATAATAGTGAAAAGGTAGAAACAACCCAACTGTCCATTAACTGATGAACTGACAAATAAAATGTGTTACATCTATATAATGGAATATTAATTAATAGTAACAAGAAATGAAGCACTGATACATCCTACAACATGAATGAACCTTGGAAAATATGCCAAATGAAAGAATTCAGACACAAAAGTCCACCTATTATATCATTCTATATTTCTATTATATGCCTATTCCCTATGTTATCTCTTTTAATGTCCCTTATAGAGACCTTAATAGACTTTCTAAAGTCCCGAAAGAACCTATCACTTTACACTAGAAATAAGTATGTGACCCTGCACCAACATACAGTTTTCTTTGGATCCCAGGATAAATACAGATACAGATAATAAATATACAGATATAAATATAGATACAGATATATGGAAGGAGAGAGTAGGGTGGTCATGAGTTACTTACATTAGTAATAACAAACAGATAAGTTGCACCAAAGTCTAGTAGACCCATATTCAGTAAAAAGTCCTTATCTTCTGTTCTACAATGTACTGCAGCATATCTGGAACAGGACAATTTTAGTTAGAATAAACACCACATTTATTCTAGAAAATGCATTCCCATCTCCAGGGAAAGAGTGACCTTATCTCTCTATTCATGGTGAGTCAAGCAGCAAAGCTACCATTTCTCTTTGAAAAGAAGTCTCTAGGAGTGATTGATTTTAATGCCAGGTTTTTCTGACCCAGATCTGAGCTCTTCGTTGTCTGTCAGGTAGTTTTTTTTTTTAACATTATGCCTGAATAAAGAAGGCACAAATCATCTTCTTTTGTGGGCTTCAGGCCCTCAGTCTTTTCATCCAAGCCTTATGTGTTTTTCTCATCCAAGTCTTAAGAATTAGTGAAACAGTATAAAACAGGAAACCTGAGTATACTCAAAATCAATCCCCACACCTATATGCAAAGAAAACATTTAAAAAATAATTGTTATATGTAGGGTGCCATTCCAGAAGACTCTGTTGTGCTATTTGGAACACAACTGAATTTTATTTGTACAATGACATTGGGCCAGTGGAATAAAATGAAATTGCAAAAACGAAAAATAAAAATAAAAATAAAGAACAATTGTTGATAAAAGTAAAAGGTCCACAAGGGTAATGCTCTTACTCTCCACTTTGTACAGTTATGTAAGCAGACACACCATAGTCTTCACCAACGCTGAGGAAGATATCTGTAGTCAGGGAGATGTTGACTTCTTTGTGTAATGTATTAATAAACCTAAGGGTAGAGACATTGTCACACATCAGACAAACCCTCCCAAACAGGGACACCTGTTTACCGCTATATTCCCAGTGCCTAGAACAGTTTTTGGCACACAATAGCAACCACCTAATCTTGATGGCCATAAGCATGTGCATCTCTCTATTTCATGCCTGATTCCTGCTACAGAGACCAGTGACCTCTTGGGTTCTCTATCTCTGTAACTTTCCCTGGATACCTGACATGATTTTTGCCTTATCTGGATTCAAAACCAAAGGTGTTACCTTTACTACACCATAGGGCTTCTACAGGTTTACAAAAAACTATGCTTTAAAAACACAGTTAACAATAAGGGATATTCAACCACCACCATGAAGAAAGGATTATTTGCTCACTTCTAAATTTTTCTCTGGTGATCACAGAGAGGGAAGTACTCAGTTATTTTCCTGAGAGCAAGATAAGTGGATAAAATTCAACAAAAAGGGATGTACACATTAGAGCACTGGGGGCATATACAGATACAGGGTCATCTTTTAATACCACATGGGAAAGCAAACCTGTCTCTCATTGTCCTGGAAAATGCCTCTGATACCCATGCCCTTGATATTATAGGAGAGAGAATCCCTGTACAAGACAAATAGAATGTGAGGCTACTTTATCTGAAGCCCCACAGATCAGAAGAGAGACAAAGATTCAAAACAGAGTGGCCTGGGGTCTCCTTGACATCCAAACCTCACAGTTGTCATCCCATTGGCTGTTTTGTTTCCTTCATCCTTCACCTGTAATAGAGGAAAGTAAAAATCAGTTACTGGTGACAACAAGGAACTGATAGTTAGAAATCTGATCATCAGGCATATCTTTGGTAAGATATAAATGATCCAGTCAAAAAAGATAACAGTTTGGAACCTAGATCATTCCTCAGCTTACCATCATACTGGAAATATTTTTTCCATCTTCTCGAAGGATCAGACTGTACCAGTTCTTCTCCTCCACAGAATGTTTAGTGTAGACGGACAGATTATGATATTTTAGGTAGAAGTGGAAATCCTGGCTTTTTGTCTTTAGGTGGAGTTGGGCATAGTGTGGCATCTTCTGTGGAATGAAGACATTGTCATGCTCAACTTCTGATGCATTGTAGACATCACAGTGTCATAGCATCCCAGGGCAGTTGAGCTCATCAGATACTTTCAACTTTGCCCTTTAACCTAGCAATTCTGTTTTTAGGAATATGCTATATTAGAGTAATTAGAGGCATGCATAAAGATTTATGAGTAAGGATGTTCATTATAGGATTATGTATAATAAAAAAATCTTAAATACCTATAAGGATATACCTCAGTAAACTATGATATATCCATAAAATGGAATATCATGTGTCCATTAAAATCATGCTCTCGACAAAGAAGGATGATTATGATATGATTAATGTTAAGAAAAAAAAGTTCAACACAGCATGTAGAGTTTGAGTACTTTTTAAAAACGTATTTATTCATTTATACAAAAATGCTTAACTGATCATCTCTGGGTAGTGGAATTACAGGTGATCTTTATGTCTTTCTACATACTCTTCAGTTTTCAACAATAGTTGTATATTATTTTTATTATTAAAAATAATATCTTAAAATAAATATTTCAGAATATTTACAGTAATATTAGTGAAAATATACAAGCCAAATCCTTCCAAAGGATGTGATACTAGGAAGCAGTTTGAAATAACAATACAAATGACAACCCACTGAGAGCTTACAATGTCCCTGACACTAAGTGCTTTACATATATTTATCCTTACAAAAGCTTATGGCATAAAAATTATTGCCATTTTACAGATGATGAAACTGATATTTAGAGATAAAGTATCTTGTTCAGGGTCTTATAGCTATGGAATGGCAGAACCAGGAATTGGACTGGGGCCAGTTTGACTTCACAAGTGTGTGCTTCTAACCACTATATTATGCTGTCACCTTGATGCATAATCTGAATGTGTTTCTTTTTAAAAAAATTGTTTAGTGTTTATTTATTTTTGAGAGAGAGACAGACAGAGGTGAGCTAGGGAGGAGCAGAGAGACAGGGAGACACAGAATCCAAAGCAGGCTCCAGGCTGTCAGCACAGAGTCCGACATGGGGATCGAACTCACCAACCAGAAGAAGATCATAACCTGAACCGAAGTTCAGTATACTTAACCAACTGAGCCACCGAGGTGTCCCTGAATGTGTTTCTAATTAAGTCAAGTCCATATCTCACCTGAAAGGATCTGAGGGACTCTTCCAGCAGAGTATTGTTTTCATCTCCCAGTACTGTCACCTTCACCTCATCATCTGCCAGATTCAAGACTTGCAGGAAAATCTCTTGAGGACCGGGCTGCGGTGGGGTCATTCTCTTAGGGCATAGAATACATGTCAGAATTACCAACAAATAACCCTTCAAATACAATGGGAACACATAGCTCTGTCCTATCTCTGACAGCCTAGTCCATCTAGTCAAGAGGACAGTTTTCTCCCTCTGAAGAGTATTTGGCTTACAAAACTTTGAAGGCAGTTTGGAGGGGGAAGCACCAGCTCAGTGTAGCAAGCACTGATGCTACGTAACAAACTCCATGCTTTTTCACTCAGTTGTGGCCTCATACATCATTCCCCAATAATGGCTATTCCATCTGCCAAATATTCAAAAGCCTGTGTTCCCAAAGGGATGACTAGATACCTTGGATATTAGTGTTTGGGAATTCCTTGACAATATACTCTGAATCACTCAGGTGGGAGGTGGGCCTCATTTTACATTGCTGTTCTACCCTTGTATCTACTCGTTTACCACGGATAGTTATGATGCACCCTCTTTAGATCAGGTACTGTCTAGATCAGGTACTGACTGTGCTAGGTCCCAGGCAACCAGGATTGAACAAATCAGAAGAGTGAATACCATAGATGTGGTCTTGCCCTCATGGAGCTTTAGATTTATTGAACTCACATTAATTTTTAACTCTACAGCTGCTGCAACTGCAAATGCCAGGCTTGCTAGGATCATACCAACAGCCATTTTCCTAAGTGATCTGCAGAGGAAAGGGAGAGACAATATATCTAAACTTTAAATCTAAACCCTCTAAGCCTACCATTAAAGACCTTTCTTGATTTGGTCCCAGCTACTCCTCACACTGAAGAGTTCTCTGTTAATGCACCACATTTTCCCACAACTTTTGTTTATGATGGTCTTTCTATACATTATGTCATCATAACCAAAAATAATAGTAGTGCAGCCAGATATATTGAACATTTGCTATATGCCAGGCACTATACATTTTTACCTCATTTTCTTCGTCTTTATAAGTCTTTCTTGACTGTCAGCAGGAAGGACTCTCCTTTCTCTATATTTCCCTGGCACTTTGTTTCCCTTCTTACTGCACTTAATATATATCACATTGTGTAATAATTATCCTTGCATGTGTTCTACCTCCCTTATTAAACAGTGAACTCCTTCAGGGCTGGATCTGTGCTGTTATATTTGCATGGCATTGGTGCTGAACTCAATAATATCTGCTCAATCAATGAGTAAATGAAAAAAGACCATTTGAATACATTTGAATATGATAATGTGGTCATCAAAAAGAAATTGCTATTAAATCAGGAATTAGAGGAGGCTTGAAAACCCTCTGGTCAAATTTACAAAGAATAACACTTCTTTTCTTTTTAAGTTTTTACTTATATTCCAGTTAGTTAACACACAGTGTAATATTAGTTTCATGTCTACAATATTCAACATTTCCATACAACACCTGGTGCTCCTATTTAGAATGGGGGGAAAGCAGTAATTAGGGACAACTCTATTCCCACTCTTACTAGGTACCCACTTTGTTTCATATAGACAATAGAAGATTTAAAGGGATTAGTTGTCATGATAGGCTTTAGACTTTGAAGAGGCAACATTCAAGAATAAAGCAACAAGTTGATTTAGGATTCTATTCTCACATACTTTTGACTTTCCATGAAGCTTAGATCTACCTCTTCAACATCACACAGTTCAGTCGGCAATAATGGCTTGGACTGTCTATAATAAGAATTAGTTAGCTCTAATTCCCATCCTCCAGTATCAATAGGCATTTAGTTTAACTTAGATACATAGAAGCAGAAAAACTATAAACCAAAACAAATCGTGACTAAGTAGAAAAGTACTGACATTGAACTTTTATCAAGCTGAGCAAATATTAAGTCAGTTTAAATAACAAAGGCATAGTGAGCACTTACGAGAAGTTAATTCCACATTTGGAAACCAGCCGATAAATGACAAAGTCAAACAATGGAATGAAGATAAGAACCAGAAGGGGATTTAGTACCTGTAACATCATGGTAAAAAGGATTAATTACACATATTCTTCTACCTCAAGTGTAAGTACGTACTCTCATTTGCTTGTGTGTACTCTAACGTTCAAACATACTTTCATTGTACTAAGTATGGAATGATTCCACCTCTTTCAGTCCTTTATACCCAGGACTCTATTTGCCCTGCATAGCACCTCAGCTTCTCAATATCCCACAGAACAAATTTCACTCTGAACCTGTTTTTCTGTCCAACCAGTTGGGAATTTTCCCCTCCCAATTTCACTTATCTTTTCCTGTTCCACAGCCCAAGGGAAAATGTGAAGGAGAGAAGGAGAGAAGGAAGAATTGGGGATTATTAAACAAGGGCTTAAAAAAGAACTGGGAGTCACCCAATTGTGTTTTACTCACACAACAAAGCCTTACACTTTCTTGGACAATATTTCCAAAATACTGTCTTGACATGGAAAAAAAAAACCCCGGGCTTATACTTCTCTTGTGAGATCAAAATTCACTCTACTTGGAAGTGGGCAGGATGTGAAAGAGAAGTGTGGGGCAAAAAGAGAATATTTTCACCCCTATCCTTAATCCTCCTCAGCATACAAGGAAACAAACATCCAGTTATATTTGGTAATCCTGATATTACAGGTAGAAGTATAGATAAGGAAAGCCATAAATCCCCATGAATATAGAAAAAACTCCTACCTGCATCTGGTCAGGCTGAAGCACAAAAATACCCTGAAAAATTATAATAAATTACACTTTGATGGTGGCTAAAGACAAGAATAGCTTGGATCAAAAATATTGCTAATTAGTAGGAGAGATACATAAGATAAAATTCACCAGGTCTTTAGTTCAGGGCCATGGTTGCACTTCTAAGGGTATTTGGGGAAACAGACTGGGAATGGCTTCAGGCAATGCTTGCTGAAGGCAGGTAGGCCTAAAGGAGAATTTTCTTTTTCGGTGTACTATGGTTTTCTTGAGAGAGAGTAGAGTCAGTGTGTTTTTGTTAATTTCAGTAACTGCAGTTGTAGGTGATAATGTGCAGAACACAATGTTATGGTTAGGATAATGACTTCCACTAACACACAGTGTTTCCAAAGTTGTTCTCCAAGGGTCAACGAGAGAACAACCATAGTAAATTCTGGACAACCAGAGAAAGGGAAAAGGTAAAATTATAGTTTGCAGGCTCCAAATAGACTGGTTAATAAAATCTTGGTATCATTCCACCCTGCCCTCTTCACAACTGAGATGGTAGAAAAACAATATAATAATCTAAGTAGAACAACTGAGAGCCTAGATGAGACTCTGAGTTTGCTAAAGAATGGAGATTGGAAAAACAAAGTGTTTACAACTTTCCCATTCCTTGTCCATGTACAAAGTACCACATTTCTAGGTCCTCTACACGAACCTGGGATGGGCTAAATGTGTAGTGGCACCAATCAAATCTGATGCTACTATGCCCCAGGAAGGCTTAGATGGGAGAAAACATTCTCTATCCCAAGTCTCTATCATTTCATTTACTCTCTTCTCAGTACTTCCTTATATACATTTAAACCTTTCCATCTTTATATTCCTGATTTCTAAAGAGAAGATTCTGTGTTTTTATTTCTAGACTAGCTTTTTAAATTTTGCCTACTCAGTACCTTCATGTTAAAGGCACCTCTCTTATGATCTTAAGTCAGTTTTCAGGCAAAAACACAAAGAAATTAATTTTTCCCTAATATGGATTGTAAAGAAAATAATAGATTTCTCTGGAAAATCTTTTCTCACCAGATTCCCATTCATCCTTGTGGCTTGCAAGGTCCATCGTGAGCCCTAGGGGTGACAGATGCTATTATGAGAAATTCCTTTCCTGTGAGAGGAAAGGGGTTGGAATAAGGAGTTGTTTTCAAAAGAACCATTCTTACCTGCTGATCCAAAAGAGCCCAGAACATGGGAAGTGGGATATATAGGAATAGTACCCTGGTCAGTGCCTTCACATCCATAATGAGCTGCTTCTGCAAGAAAGGGAAAGAAGGAACAGGCTGAATTTCTAGACTTGGTTTTCTTGTTTAGAGTAGAAATGTCCCAGAACAGTAAGAGAAGAAGTCAAACGCAGTAAGAGGGAATCAGTTTGGACATTAAAAATCTCCATGGAGGCATAAGATATTTCTGCACTTCCAACTTACTGGGTATTTCTCAGCTGCCCAGTCCAGCCAGTGCTGTCGCTTAGGAATGTCCCCAGAGCGGTTGTTGAAACGGTTGGAAATAGCAAACTAGGGCAGAGCATAGATACCAGAGCATAGATATCAGAAGTGTGACAAAAAGAAAGCATACCATGCCTTTTCTAATTCATTATCCCTTCCCTCAGATGCACATACTTTAATTGACTTACTCCAACCCTTTGATTTCATCAGACATTGAATACAGAATATTTCAGATATAATTTTAAACTATTCCTGCATCCTATTGGCAACATATATTACATATACACATTTCAGAAGATTTTTGTCAATTTACAAAAATGGTTACATTATTTTTTTTACTTAATGGTTAAGTAGAGACACGGAGGAAGACTGATTAATCTCAGTTTGCCAAAAGGTACAGAAGTAGAACAGAGTCATTGGGAAAAATGTATACTCATGTTTGAAGGCCTATATGCTCAGCATAGCATCTCTCTCCCATTGATTGAAAAAGGCAGGTAAACAATTCACTCACCCAGATACACTTGACAACTTGACTCACTATGTTTCCTTCAGGAGGTGGTTTTCTGTATATTTTGCTTCCCATTGCAAACACAACTGCAGTTGATACACGAACAAGGTTCTTAGCTTCTCATTCAGCACATTCAGTATGTCAGTACTAAGGACAGGCTGCTGAAGTGTTAGGAGTGACTGGCAAAGCTTATAAAGGGAGGGGACTGAGTTAAACTTCTTGACTTTGGAATTACACAAATTATGGAATCCCAGAGAAGAATAAAATGGTCAATTGTTAAGAGAAGTAATCTGTTGAGACTTTCTTGTGCCACAGAAATCAAAGTCATTTCTGAATTCTCTCTTTTTCCTCCATCTCTACATCTGATATGATACCAACTTTAACTGAGACTCTCTTCAACATATTTCCTATCTGCCCCTCTTTTGTATTACTACTGCTAGGACTCTTGTTTAGTACCTTAGAACCTCTACCCTGGATTATTAATATGGCTACCAACTAGTTTTTCAATCCCTGGTCTCTTCCATCTCTTATCTGATGCCAAATTAAAACCTTCTTTCTAGGACCTACCTAAAAAGCCCAAACTCCTGGCATGAAAGCTCTTCCCAAATTCATTATTATCCTAATGGCTATTATTATCACTATCCATCTATCGAAGGTTTACTATTATATGTAAAGTGTTAAGCATTTTATATACATTAACAGATTTAACCTGAAAAACATGTACTACTCTCTCCATTTTATTGCAGAAATTGAAGATAAAAGAAATTAAGCAATTTGTACAGATTACATAGTTATAAAATGCCAGAAACTGTATTTTTGACCTGAGATTTGTCTGACTCAAAAATAATATATGCTATTAACGACCATAAAGCATTTCATTCACTCATTCTTACACTAGACACTTTGCTAGATAAAAAAAGACGTGGCCCCTGTGGAGCTCACCTCAATCTACTATTTCCTACTTTATGTTTCATTATTTCCCATTAGGTACTTTACACTCTAACCACTATTCATCATTCTTACAAAAATAATTCTGTGCTATTACTGTAGTTGAGCTGATTCTCTTTTCCTTACCCCATATTCTTTAACCACATCTTCACAGCAATTGTAAGTGAATTTTATTTTCTTATTTTTTTCTACATTCCAACTAACCAGCAATTAGATGATATTATTTTTATAATTATGAAATACTAAATATTATTTTTTTCAAGCTTATTAACTAAATTCAGCAGGAAGACTCTATCTTGGTACTGTCCCAGATGTATTTCCCTCCTTAATGGATTTCCCAGCTCCAGCAAGATGTCCCTCTAGAAGTTCTTCTACCAAAGGTGTCTTTGTCGTGACCAGTAGCACTTTATAGTATCTTTATGCACGAGAATGACTGAGTCCCCTTACTTTTCCTTACCTTAACTTTCTAAATTCTCTTACTCTCAGTCAGATTGCCTTTATCACTTTTTCTTCATTCATCCTCTGTTTCCCCAAAGCTTGTCCAAATAGCACGCTTTACTTACCACAGGCTTCTTATTGTTGACAGAAAAAATGGCTAAGAGAAAGGATGCTAATCCTGGGAGACAAGTGGGCAACAAAAGAGGTATCTAGACAAGAGGAAGATTTTGGAGGGGAAATAGACCACTCCTAAAACTAAGAATGATCCTAGAAAGAGGCTAGAAATATCAATAGTAGAGTGGACAGTGGACTGATAAAAGGAAGGCCAGGTAATTATCTGGGTAAGATCACACTTAAATTTCAAAGCCACTTAACTGAAGAAGAGGAGTAGGAACCTTAAGTTTCTCTACTAATTCTTTCTTGCAGTAGATGATGTTGCCTCCTACTTCATAAAGAAAACACAAGCCTTCAAATAGGAATTGTCTCAACTTCCTGACACAAAATCTATTAATTCCTATATCTACAGCTATCCTCTTCTCCCTCCAGTTAGTTGAAGGTGATGTTCCTCCTCTGTACAAAGGTAATTCTGCCATGTGTGCTTTCATACTGATTACGCTGTCTTTTTCTCACATCTTCAACTTCTTTCTCTACTGGAGTCTTCCTAATGATATTCAAGCATGCCCAACATACTCTCTTGACTCCATGTCCCATTCAGCTATACATACCATTTTCCCTTTCTTACCTCTTATTCACTTCTCATTCTACTCTAATCTGTCTTGAATCCACCAATCTATCATAACTGATATCACCAAATTAGTGACCTTCTTGTTGCTATATTCAATGGGGATTTTTCTCCCTTATCTCACTTTCCCACTTAGTAACATTTGTTACTCTGAACAATTCCCTTCTTGAAATCCTCTTAGAATCCAAGATAGAACCCCTACCATTTTAGCCATTCCTTCTTAGTCTCATTTGTGAGCTTTTTCTTTTTGCCTATCTTGTAATACTGGCATTCCTCGGGGCTCTAACGTAGCCCTCTTTTACTTTAGTTTTACTATCTCTTAGTTATTTAATCTATTTTTATAGCTTAATAGCTCTTCATACACTACTAGTTCCAGATCTTTATCTACAGCCCAAACACTTCTTCTGAGCTTTAAACCTGTATTTCCAGATAGCTCTTTGATAACCCCAATTATATTTTCAAAGACATCTAAAATGTAATGTATGCCAAACTAAATTCATTAGTGTAATGATCCCACTATCTACCTAATTGCTCAAGTCAGAACCCTAATATTCATTGATTTATCTTCTCCATCACTTCATATTTCTAATCATATCAAGTTTTGTCAATTTTACCAGGTCTGAGACTAGTCTGAGCTGAGTGAGACACTCACCTTGAGCACAAAATTTTAAATAATGCCAAGAATTCAGTAATCAAGATAAATAATATCCTTACTTCACCCTTAACCCATTCTTTCTCCACATTATGGTCAGAGACACCACTGAGAAATAAAAATCTAACAATCATCCCTCTGTTCAGAATCTTTTTGCAGCTCCCTAATGTTTTGATAAAGTTCTAATTCCTTAAGACTTAAAAGGCCATTCGTTATCTGGTTTTTGTCACTTTTTTCTCTTTATCTTTCTCATTTACACCTGGGGCAATCTGGAATTCCTCTAAGGCCTTCAGATATGTCACAATTATCTCTCATTTCCTTGTCTTACAGATATCATGTCTTCTTTGATTAACTCCTGCTAATCTTTTAGGCCTCATCTTAGATACCATTTGTTTAGGCAAACATTTTCTGAGCTTCAGAGTTTTAGTCAGACATCCCTCCTTCGTGTTCCTACAACTTTCTCTGTACCTCCCCCACTGTGACACTGATCATACTGTATTATAAATTCCTGTTTACTATATATGTTTCCCTTTTCCTGCTGGACTATATAAGTTTTTTTGAAAGCATAAACTCTGTGGCTCTCTAATTCATCAATGTAACCCCAATTGCTACACAGGATTTGACACATAAAAGTTTCATTAAATAAATGTTTGTTGAATCAATGAATGAAAAGAATAGATGAATTTTTATAGTGAAAAGCCAGAGAATTATTTATTCGTACCCAGAAAACTGAAGCAGCTAATAATGACAACTAACACTTGTTTAACATTTCATAGTTTATAAAACATTTAACTTATAGTATCTCTTTTTATCTTTATAATTATTCTGATGTGTTAATATTATTATTGTGCCATGATCCAGAGAAGGAGACATAGCACTAAGTGGAAAACCAGGATGATATTTGGGAAAATGTTTGGTTTCAAAGGCAGAAGGAAGCAGGGAATGTATTATCACAGCTCTCCTGGAATAACACAGAAGTTTCCTTGAAATTGGAATTAGAATCTGAGTATTACTATTAACCACCCCTGGTAGAAAATAATCAGGACTGAACATTGACTCTTTGGGTTCTTTCTTCCTCTATTGAGTTCTTTATGTGTTGTGCTGGATATCTTCCAGGGGGGTGTCACCCAAAGGCTCAGAGTGAGAACAGGTTTCCAGGTCAGTGATTAGGAACAATCATGTCCAAGTTTCCCCTCAGACTGCATAAACTAAACGACACACACATCCTCTTTCCTCTTCCATTATTGGGTTGTCAGTGGTAAGGAGAATGCCACTTGATCTAACTTGCATCAGTTTCCACCTACTCATCCAACTCCCCTCATTCCCTTTGATCAAGAGAAAGCTCCTTGGGAGCATTGAAGAGCAGGACAGAAATAGCAAAACCTAGAAGCTACTTTAAAAGAATTAAAAATATCTTCCAATAACCAGATAAATAACTATCAGATGAAATAAGCTAGATTGAGAGAAAGGATTAATTATCTTCCTCGCTTCCTTACATATTGTAGTATAGAACGGTGGATCTCAGCCTTGACTACTCTTTAGAATCACCTAGATATTAAAAAAACTATAGATACCTAGCCTCCATCCTGCAGAGATATTGACTTAATTGCTCCAATATAAGGCACAGAGATTAGTCTTTTTAAAATCTCCCCAGAAAACTTATTAGTTATATAACCTTGGGCATGTTTCTCCCTTTCCTTCCTTCTTTCCTTTGTGTCTTCTTTCTTTCTTTCTTTCTTTCTTTCTTTCTTTCTTTCTCTTGTCTTTCTTTCTCTTTCTTTCTTTCTTTCTTTCTTTCTTTCTTTCTT
The DNA here is from genome assembly GCF_016509475.1 of Prionailurus bengalensis. Classification (NCBI taxonomy): domain Eukaryota; kingdom Metazoa; phylum Chordata; class Mammalia; order Carnivora; family Felidae; genus Prionailurus; species Prionailurus bengalensis. The sequence goes on along the minus strand of NC_057350.1, from coordinate 67,977,673 downwards.
CCTTGGTTTCTGACTTCATTCTGTTAATTTATCTCCAATGTCTAGAGAAAATCCCTACAATAACACTTACCTAATAGGGTTAGTGTGAGGACTGAATAAAATAGTGCTTAGATGATGCTTTTCATGTAGCAGGCATCAGTGATTATTAATTTCCTCTGTCCCAGTGTACTTACCAAGAGCTATCACCATTAGTAATCCTGGAACTCCAAAAGCCAATGCATAGCAGTCTTCCCCAAAACACTGCACATCTCCTAGGCCAGAAGAAAGTAACCTTGAATCTTGAATCTTTGGTGTTCTATTCTGCAAGCTCAAGTTTGTGAGGTCATAGACATAGCCATCCTCTTTCTTCCCATCACCTCATCCATAATCTTTCTTTTGGGCCAGACAAATCAAGATTAAAAGAAATTCTCAGATTTTTAAGCCCTTGTAAAAGTAGAGGATGAAGAGCAGGAAGCCTTGAAAAGATTTTTGACTGGTCAGAGAAAACCTTACACAGGGCCCCTTAGAAAAGATCCTAACCTCTAAGCATGGGTGTGATAAATGTAGAAATCAAGCTCCCTGCATTGATGGAGAGGTAGAAGACTGAGAAATACCTAGTCCGTTCCTCTGCCTGAAAAACAAAAAAACAAAAAATAAGTGTGATGTGCCTCCTAGCTCATCTACCCTACGTTCAGACTAAGCTGGAGGTACGTGCACAGAAACAGATTCAGATATTGCCTCCATGATATCTGAAAAACATATTAGATATTTTAACACATAACCCATACAAACATTTACCCATCTTTCAAACCTAGTACAAACATCTTTAACACTCTTATACCCCTCCTGGGAAAAAAATGATCATCCTATAATACTGTGCCACTTGTGTCCTATATATGTCCTAATATTAATTTCTTTCCATTAAATGTCTGTTTCATTCAGTAGGCTGAGAGTTCCTTTAGCACAGAAATCATATCTTGCTCATTTTTGTGTTCCCTACTACCTAGCATAGTCCCTGACACATATTACAGACTCAACACATTTTTATAGACTGAATTAATTAAGTGAGTGATTGAGTTAAATAGATTTTATGGAATGTGTGGTATAGGAATAGTACTAGAACATAGGACAGTGGGTTAAATTGTTGATCAAGCAGGGTAGTTCACCTAGTACTTATGGGAATTCTGCCAGAGAGTATAAAAGGAAGTCCGTGGGCTTAGAAGTGGTTGGTAGAAACTTGGAAGTAGGTTTGTCTTATTATTGAAATATCTTTGTAGAGCAGTTACTGAATGAAACAACTTTAAAATATAGGGTTTTTGTTTGTTTGTTTGTTTTTGTTGTTGTTGTTGTTTTTATTCATTATGCTTCATTCTGGTACCACAGATCTTTTCCTGACACGGTAGCACAATCTGTCCTTCCCTATTTTCTGTTTACAGTGTTTGCTTCCTCTTCTGCCCCCCTTTTAAATCTATTCCACTCACCTATTTGTACAGTTCATTGTGCCTAGAATCCCAAAGGTTGCCAAAGGTCGGTATTTCTCCAAAGTCAGCAAGCAATTATGATCTATGGTACCCCCGGACAGATAGGGAATATAAAATAATAACTCAAGTGGTCCGAAGGGGAGGAGATACACAAGAAGCAGGACACAGAGAAAGAACAGAGAGACAAAAACCAGAAACATGAGAAATTGCTATAGATGAGGGAATAATACATGAAGACAGACAAAAAAGAAAAGTGAGAGCAAAAGAGAGAAAGCCAAAAATGTTGCCTATTTAAAAATAGACTACTTTCCCTGCCTAATTATCAAGCTTCCTCGTTTAGGCCCATTTGCAGCTTATTCATACCTGTTCCCCGCCCTCCCCCCGCCCCCCCCCCCCATTAATAGTGGAAAGTAGGAAAAGAGGAAATGATCATTCAGACAAGTTCATCTATAGAATCTCATTCTATTTTATCCTGAACGATCATTTCCCCCTTTCATAGGATTTCAGCCAGATGTGCTTAAATCATCTCTACACTGCTTATTAGCTCCCATTCTCGAAGTACCTACCAAGGTTCTTCTCAAATACTTCAAGTGAGAGTAAACTCACTGCTTCAAACTCTTGGAATTTTTCCTTCCATCAAGCAAAAAACTTCCTATAGCTTTCACCCACTAGTTCTGGTTTAATTACTATCAATATTTATAGATAGTTATAATATTCTCTTTAATTCTTACCTTATGTAGGTTGAATATCTCCAATTCTTTCAACCTTTCTTCATAAGATGTGTCTTAGTCCATTCACCACCCTGGTTACTTTCCTTTGAACATGTTTCAGTGTTTCTTTTAATGACCAGTACCCAGCACCTAATAGAACTCCTGACCTGTGGATTACTTCAGTCTTGGCAAATAGCTACCTGCTAGGTACCTTTTTAGTGCCTGCTCTACGTACTTGAAAACACAGAAATAACAGGTCTCTTACATGTTTTTCTTCAAACTGGTCTCCACCAAAAGCTGCCACGCAGGGCTTGATACCTCCTGTCCCCAAAGCTATTAGACTCAGGCCAAACAACGATAAGACTCTGAAATGGAGAGGTAAGGATATAACCATATTGATATGAAGCACAACTGCAGAAATTGGATGTACAAGAGCAAAGATTCCTTTCACATTTCTTCACATTTCTGCAGGCACTTTCCATCTGCCTTCATTCCTCGGAGAGACCCAGAGACACTTAAAGTATTTATGACCTTTGAGCCTCTGCCAGAAAGTATGCATTGCAGGGGCGCATTTTGTCCCTGAGAGCTCCATTTACCCTTTGTGTGCAATAGATAGAAGCAGATACTGAAGGAATTCCACAGTTAAAGCACTGTTTTCAATCTTGTCTTAATTTAAGGAATATACCAACAGAAGGGCCTTATAAACACTTATCCCATATACGCTTCCTAACCACAAAACAAAATGTTAAAATTCTTTATGATTAATAGGAGAAGTGTCACTTTTTGTTGGGACACTGAGAAGGAGGTATCTAATATTTATTAAATTTTAAAATTCTTAATTCATTAGATAAATACATGTATAGGCAGATTATAAACATGAATACATGTGATCTACTTCTTGAACAACTGTAACCCTCCTCTTTACTGACTGAATCAACTGACATCAGTATGTATCAAATGCCTCTGGCCTAATAAACATCAATGGCTTAAATAAAGAGGGATAGAGCAATTGGAATATATGGAACTTTTTTTTTTTAATTTTTTTTTCAACGTTTATTTATTTTTGGGACAGAGAGAGACAGAGCATGAACGGGGGAGGGGCAGAAAGAGAGGGAGACACAGAATCAGAAACAGGCTCCAGGCTCTGAGCCATCAGCCCAGAGCCCGACGCGGGGCTCGAACTCACGGACCGCGAGATCGTGACCTGGCTGAAGTCGGACGCTTAACCGACTGCGCCACCCAGGCGCCCGCGGAATATATGGAACTTAAATGAAAATAATCCAAGCTTTGGATAGGATTTCTGCAATGCACACTATAAAGAAATATTATGCACATTTTTAGTCCTAGCAAAGTACAGATGTATGGGTGGGTGAATAGGTGGGGAAATATGAGGGGCATCAAGTTTTAATAATTGTCTCTAAGAGGGGTGCCTGGGTGGCTCAGTCAGTTAAGCGTCCAACTTCAGCTCAGGTCGTGATCTCACAGTCCATGAATTTGAGCCCGCGACAGGCTCTGTGCTGACAGCTCAGAGCCTGGAGCCATATTCAGATTCTGTGTCTCCCTCTCTCTGCCCCTCCCCTGCTCATGCTCTGTCTCTCTCTGTCTCAAAAATAAACAAAAACATTAAAAAAAATTAAAAAAAATTGTCTTTAAGAATATGATGAGTTGTTATGAAAAGGAAACTAGCTAGGCATTCTACAAGTCTCCAAATGTTTAATAAAAACAAATGAGGACAGCTAAAGTAGGCAAGAGTTCAACTGATCACAAAATATTTTTTTTTTCTCAACCACTTTGGTAATAAAACAATAGGTTGGAAAATAAAGGGACATCTCTGGTAAGAAAATAGAAAATAACCTGTAATGAATGTGTGAGACATTGACCTGTCTAACGAAAGAAAAGTTGTTCAGTTTATTCCATGATTTTACTCACGTGTGTACCATTTGTCCCCCCAGTATTGGTAAGGCACCCAAGGACTTGACCACATGGCCAAGCACATACACCAAGGAGAGATAGATGATTGTCCTGTTGAGAGAGTTAAATCAGTCAGTCTACAAACAGAATCGAGAGAGTTGAGTAATACAGAGTCAGAATTCATACTGTTCTCAGTGCCAGAATAAATGGAATGGAAGGAGGAAGGGGAGGAGGAGGAAAGCATTACCTGAGAAATGTACATAGATATAGGAGTGGTAAATGAAGTAAACAGACCAGAAAAAAGAGAGAGCAACTCTTTACCCGGTAGTGTTAGAGGTAATGGACATTCCCTTCAAGCTTTTTTCTCATATATGACCTGTCCTTTTCCCCACTCACTCTACACTGGTTGGATCCACTGGTTGGATTTGCATCCACTGGTTGGATTTGCAGCAAATGATGTTTTAAACTATGAGAACCAGGACAATAGGTTACTTTGACCAGAGGTGTTGTTATCAAGGAATATCTTTGGCACTAGAAATCAATAGGAATCAAGAAAAAAACTGCAGGTAAATAGGAAAAAAGAATGAGTAACATAAAGAACTTTCTCTAAACCCAACCAATGGGATGGATAGAAAGGCTCTCAGGTTCAGCCTGATTACTCGAACACTTGGGTTAATTGTAATCCCTACCACAGTTACCTCATGTTCAAGTTATCAAGGGTGATAAAGGAGTCAGGGACTATGAAGAGACTGCCCAGTGATAAAGGTCATGCAGTTGGTAGGGACTTCTTGTGTTGTTTCTCCAAGAAATCTGAACGGCAAATAGGAAGTGGGACAGCGAAGAATTCCAGGAAGAACATATGTAGAGATTTACACACTAAAATATAGCACATTACTACCTTTATGATATATTCCTTATGTGCATTACCATGCCAGCATTCTCTTTAAATACAAGTAGAATGTTAGTACTAGAAAGAACCTTGGAGATTATATAGTTTACACCTGTGATTTTAAAGTGTTATATGCTAATGTGGAATATAAAGAATGAAATGAAAATATCAGACAGAGGCTGGATATGCCATCAATCTCAGGTTGTGGATTTCTTATTCTAAATGCCTACTCTCTTTCGGTTGGCTCTCCAGGGAAGGGAACTTAGAGGGTTTAAAATGGCAAGTAGGGTATAAGAAGTTGGGTGACTAATCCAGGGCATTAATTGCATATGGCAATTAATATCAAAGGAAGGGGACAGGCTTTCCCAAAAGGCATGTAGCATCTTCTAGAGAAGAGTTTTCTTTGTTGGAATAAAAAGAATAAATAGAAGGGGAATGAAAAAGGACTGAAAAAAAGGCCAGTTATCATGAACCCAAAAGAGATGATCTCTGCTAGATCATCAGAGAGAAAAAAACAAAAGAAGTGTAAGCTGGAATAATAGAGTCTGAGTAGGGAGATCAGAACAATATCAGATTGTTGGACTAAATGGATAAAGGAAGTATAAGTGGTTTAGAAAGAAAATATTTTAGGTGAAAGGCTCAGGAAATTAGTCTAGGATATGAAGAATATAAGAGGAAGCTAATGGTAGGAAACTTTAACAGAAAGAGAAAGAAGTCAAGATAGACTTGGACATTCTGCATTTGAAAGGGGGTCATTGAAATACTAACCACAGGAAACAAAAGTTTTCTGGATAGACTTGACCAATCTTTCATTTGCAAATGAGGAAGGTGAAATCCTGAGAGGTCAAAGAACCTTCCTAGAGTGACATTCTAATTAATTAGTATTAGGGTTAGGCATAGAACTTGTACTTTCTAACTTACAGCCCAGTGTTCCTTCAGTTTTAATATAGACAAGTTAATGTGGAAAAGGAAAGGAAAGAGGGAGAGGTTTTAAGTTTTATTTCACGACCAGAGCCATTTTTAATGAGAGTTTAGGAACTGAGAAGGAGTATGTGCAGTGATGGCAGAGAAGGAAACCTAGCATGAAGAGGGGCAGCTCTGATGAGACAAAAAATATAGGAGAGGGAAAAAACATGCTATATACCTATTCAGAGAAAGAGAAAGGAGATGGTAGTAAACACATTCATTAAGAGAGTGGCTGTAAGTCCAAACCAATAGGCATGGGGACACAGAGCATAAAAACCACACTAGAGACTATGATTAAAAATGTTTGGCTCTCTTAAAAGCAACTTGACATAAAAAAAAAGCATTCTAGCATGTAGTTAGCCCTCTCAGTAGATGTTTATAGAAATCATGAAAAGCCATATCCATGCTTCAATTTTAAAGGAAGTCATTTTAAAAATAAATAAAAGTACTAGGGCATTTATGGGAGTCTTTTATTCTATAACTGAATAAAGGTCATGACTTATACTTTTTATTCTGCATATAGTACCAATCTCCTATCTGGTTGGACTTGGTAACCAATATTACATAAGTAGCAAACATAATCCACCATCTTTCTCTCAAGTCAAGAAACTGTATTCACTGCTGTGTTATGGTTGTAGTTATATATTAAATGCTAAGTAAACACTTTAGAACAATGAATATATACAAGCCAAGTGAGATATAAACCAATGTGTACTAGAGAGGATTCCTTGGAATACTAGGTCCACAAAATATCCTGAAAAAATATTCCATGGTGAAATAAGTTTGGGAATTACTACATACCATAACACAGCATAACATAATCACTACATAACATAACATAACAATTTCTTGGAAATTGTACAGTGTGTATTAGCATGTTAAAGGCTATAAGAAGTCATGCAGTAAAGAAATCTTTTTAACTTTGTTCAGCCTAGCATTTTCCAAACTTATTTGACCATGAGAGCTTTATCTTCCTATATTACACTCATTGTATCCTATCAACCAATTTCAACAAAATGCTCTTCGAGAAATACTAATTAAGACAAATCCATAGATGACAAAGCCATAGAAAATAAGTTGGCAATGGATAGCCAAGATCCATTCATTTCTAGCCTATGAGGATAATGTTGTAGGGGAAACTATAACATCCCATAAATGTCTCTTGGTGCTATTTTCAGAGACTTAAAAGACGCAGAACTGAATATACCATCAGTGTAATTCATGAAAATATTATATTCTTAAGAAACAAACCACAGAAAGAGTTTAGAGAAAAGAAACAGTAAAACAGCTAAAAAGGAGGACTCATAAGAATATACTAAAGGAGTTGGGATGATTCGCTCTGGAGAAGAGATGGAGAGTATATGAAGTAACTACACTGAGGTCTCTAAAATTATAAATTTTCTGGTGGGTAGCAATCTTTATCATCCCTGAGATTATAACAAGAATTGGTCTTAAACTATAGAATGGGAGATTAAAATTAGATTTAAGGAAAATAAAAATAAAACAATTCCTGATTGAAAAGGATGCAAAAAAATGGAAGAAAACTGATAATGAAGAGAGATAGTCTTTCTGTGTTGTCAATCTTAAAGAGATACATATTTGTCATGGATGACACAAGTATATTTTTGCTTGGAAGCAAGCAGCAAGAAGTGGAAAAATCTCTGCACAATTAATCTGCAATGTGGGGATGTGACCGCCCATCTTCCTTACTTGAATTTTCCCAGCCATGAGTCAGCAATGGCTGCTCCCAGGATGGGAGTGAAATAACAGAGGCTGCTGAAGGCATGGTATATAGATGTGGAGGTGTCTTCATTCCAGTGCAGGAAATACAGGAAATACAGGGTCAGCACAGCTGAGGTGAAAAGGGATAAAGAAAACAAGACAGATACATTAAAATGATTTATAGAGAAGTATATTTCAGCTCTGGTCTTTGAAGGTGATCTTGACCTTCAACACTACTATCAGTGAAGTGACTGAGGAGTGACCGTCAGGCAGTAGAAGCAGGGACCATGGACGTTGTGGGAGTGAATGAGGCTATGCTTAGTGTACAAATGTGGTATTTCTCCCTTAAGTCCATGTACATACATAGCATTTAAGCCAATCCCAAAGATGCTTCCAATGTCACGGCCTTCTCCTTCTCAACAATAGACCTGAGAAACAGGTCTGTTCATAGACCTGAGAAACATGTATGAAAATAGAAGGAAGTTTTCACACTTATATTCTTACAGACTGTTTTCTGGTATCTGTAAGGCCTTTCTGTTCTTGGCTTGTCACTAGGTGAAATCCCATGCAGTATTCATTGGCAATGTTTGCCAGAGGAAAAGATCAATATGGATAAAGGTAGAAAGTGTGGATAAGGGAAATAAGTACATAAAGAAGATCACGTGTTTCCCAACATGGGGTGAGGGTGAGTGGAGAAGAGAAAGAATTTGGGACACAAAATTACCTTTCATGCCATAATAGGAAAAGCGTTCACAGAATTCATTCACCACAATGAAGGCAATGCTCAGTGGATAGTTGGAGCCACAAATTTTCTATGAAATAAAAAGGCAGTGGTTCAAGCATGAGCTTTTCCCCTCTATTTAATCACTAGATTGCTCTATGACAGACAAATTCATTTACTTGAAATCACCATGATAGGTAACGTGAAGCAAAGGCCCCTACTCTTCATGAAACAGCTATTATCACACTAAAAAGTACTTGTATTGCTGACTTAGGAGTAATAGAAGCTATTTTGAATATTACTTTGTTCCTCATTCATTTAACATGGAACTGCTCAGACATTCCTTGACCCTACATACCAGGACCTCCCATCTACCTACAAGCAACTAAAAAGCCTGGGGCTCTGAGTAGGAGAATAATCATACTTATTTCTAAGAGCAGAACAAAGAATTAGCCTATAGAGCATTTGACACCCAAGCAGTTACATTTAAATGGGTACTTTTCTTAAAGTTTATTTATTTATTTTGAGAGAGAGAGCACAAGTCGGGGAGGAGCAGAGAGGAGAGAGAGAGAATCCTAAGCAGACTCCGTGCTGCCAGTGGTATTTCTCCCAACATGGGGCTTGAACTCATGAAACTGAGATCATGACCTGAGCTGAAACCAAGAATTGAATGCTTAACCAACTGAGCCATCCAGGCGCCCCTGAAGCAGTTACTTTTAGAGGTCAATAACCTCCTTAGTTCTACTGTTTGAACTAACCTCTCTTGTTCCCACCTTCCCTGTCCATGATACCAGGAGGATCCTGGCAATATGATGGCTTACCATTCAGAGCCTGGTGGAACCAGGCTCAGAGTCCAGCTAGATTCCTAAAGGTAAGCTGATTGATCACCTTGAACTTAGAGAGTTCTTAAATCTTATAACATTAAATGTCCACTCTTCCTATGAAAGTCATTCTATAACATTTCTTGTTAATCCTATTGGACATTAAAAGGACTATATGCTGTATCAGTCAGTATATAAGGAATGTCATGTTTAATTTCAAATCCCTACCCATTATGATTGCCCAACTTACATGAGGTGGGGAGGGAGATATCTGTACTTTGGACAGTCAAATCTCATCATGAAATTTATATTGCCTCTTATTTCATAAGAAATAACATGCATCTTTGTAAGCAGCCTTAAATTTTCTGGGACCAGAAGAGATATAACTAAATAAATAGATGAAGCAACAAATTAATGTTTTCATTTTTTTACCTATATAGATGGATATAAACAATCCTCCTAAATATTAATATATATTAATATATTAACTTGCTAAAAAGCTTCTTACTTTCCCATATCACAGCTTTAGAATTATACAGCCTAGAGTTTAGTTAATACACTTTACTAGCTATGTAATACCGTCACTGGCTGTGTTAACATAGTAACTCTGGACATACTACTATACCTGTTTTTATGTTTACTTTCATTATTCCAAAGAAATAGGAATACTACCACCTCTTGGCACATAGTGAGAACTCAGTAAATATTGGCTATTATTACTATATCCTCTCCACTTACAGGATTTTGATATGAAGGTTGAATGAGATAATGAATTTGGAAGTGTTTCACAAGTATATAATGCAAACATTATTACTTCTTTGTTTCTCTGTCCTGTTTCCCACTGTAAACTGGCACACATAATAACAGACACTGCATCTATTCTAAAACTTTCCTTGGTGTCCAGCATAAGACTCTGAATCCAGGGGGAACGAAGGGCTGAGTTTTTATACTGGTAAAGAAAGAACAATTACACACAGTTCTCCAGGCAAGAATGCTTGCCAAGTTTCCCTGGATATTCAAATTGCTTCTTTTTTCACCCCAGAGAAACTCAGAATATACAATGAGATACAGCAAAGTCTTGTATCCCAGCTGAAGAAATCTCACTACCTCTTCCTACTGCTTCTTCTCCTAAGTAAAGAAAACTTCTGGTTAGATTTGGTTTTCAGGTTAATTCTAATTCCAAGTGAGAATAGTTTTTGATACCCTAATACAGCTCAGCCTGACACTCCAGAGGCCAAGAAGAACCAAAAGAGCAAGTCTGTTCCTGTCAGAAGCTGAATTAAATCTGGGACTCACCGGAGGTGGCTTCTTTGGGAGGCTGAGGGGTTGAGGTGGTACCTCTTCAGTGGAGACAGGTGAAAACAGAGTTTCCTTGGACTCATTTTTCTGGAAGGGATTCATAGCTGGCTCCTTAGTCTCTCTCTCCTCAAGCATTTGGCTTTGGTAGGAAGTTGGGACAGCTGCCAGCCTACTGTGAAAACGGGCACTGGGAGTGGACTAGGTTTAACCCTGTGGGTGTCAGCTTCAGCAGCTGCCTGACCAAAAGCAAAGCACACAGCTATGGGAAAAGAAAGGGTTGGGTCTCAGAGGCTAGTTCAAAATAATGATTAAATAAAAGAGCTTAAGGAAGTAAGAAGAACACATCACAAGATGGGGCAAGACAATGCTGGAGAATTGCAAAAGAGTGCAAAATAGCTAAGAATACCATGCCTCAAGTATAGATTGATTTCAGGATCACAATAGCTGCCATTTATTGAACATCTATTATGGCCAACAATAATATATATGTATTACATATGTATTATATATATAATATCTATCTATCTATCTATCTATCTATCTATCTATCTATCTATATTTTAATTCTTAGTACAATCCCCATTTTATAGGAACTAATGTCCCAAGAGGTTGAGTAATTTGTCCAAAGTCGTGTGGTCAGTAAATGGCAGGTCTGGAATTTTAACTGCCATGAGAGATGGGAGATTCATATCAGTAATGCCTATGGACATTATTCAGGAATGGAGGGTATATGGAAATGGAAATGTAGGAATATAGGGGAATTGAAATGCACTGAAGAGAGAAAGTAATCACGAAATTGAATTTGGAAATATAGAAAAGATGTTGATTTTGGTTTTCAACATAATAAAGTTCAACTAGAACTATCCTATAAACAGTTAAAGAGGTGGAGCTAACGAAAATCAGAGAAAAGGGTTGGTGATGTACATTTGGAAATCACTCTTCTTCGCTAAATTCAGTCCTTGTGTTTTCATCACTTCAGGATGAACCCATCATTTTATGAATAAAGGAAATTCAATCTGAGCAAAAATTATGAACTGGTCACTTTCTAGATATGATTGCAATCACGATTTTCATCAATACTTAGTGATGATGATAGATGTATTTTATACAGTAAGTCAATGGGGAACAAAGATATATGATGCCCTTCCAGTTGTTAGTGAAAAGAAAAAAGAAAACTGAGAGAGCTATAAGAAAAATGAGGATAAAACTAACAAGAAGGTCAGAAAACAGGAGAATTAATTATTTTATTTGAGAATATAAGAGAGAACCTAGAACTCTATGTCTTGCGGAATTCTTACATTACCTCTATGAGTAATTTGTTGACAAATAAAGCCAGAATAAACTCTACCCTTCCCTCTCTAAACTCTACCTCAGACTTTGACCATGTCTTCTCAGCTTCTATTATACTCTGCATCGCGCTTCTTTCCCACCAACCTTTACCCAGAGTTCAGCTTCATTTTGGACTGTGGCATTAATGATTAAGCTGTAGTTGTTCTTTCAAAAAGTATTGCTTTTCCTGACTTGGGTTGGTTATAACTCTGGATGCAAAACAGTCATAAGTTAGTAGTCAAGTTAACCTTAAGATGCCTTGAAGATCTGATTATATCAATGGCTCCCCCTGCTCCAGCCATATACCTCTAAGAATAGCATTTGATCTGGCAGAGCACCTAGAGATGTAATGCACCTGTAGATGCAATGCTCTGATTTATTTGTGCTCTTAGGTACTCCAAATACCAAACTTCAGAGTATTGGCATCGGTTTTCTGATACTTCTTTCTTTTTAATGTTTATTGATTTATTTTCAGAGAGAGCCAGCAGGGGAGGGGCAGAGTGAGAGGGAAAGAAAGAATCCCAAGCAGGCTCTGCGCTGTCAGCTCAAACTCAATGTAGGCTCAAACTCATGAACTGTGAGATATTGACCTGAACTGAAATCAAGAGTCAGACACTTAACCTACTGAGCCACCCAGGCACCCCTGATTCTTCTTCTTCTCCTCCTCCTCCTCCTCCTCCTTCTCCTTCTTCTTCTTCTTTTCTTCTTCTTCTTCTTCTTCTTCTTCTTCTTCTTCTTCTTCTTCTTCTTCTTCTTCTTCTTCCCCTCTTCCCCCTCTTCCTCTTCTTCCCCTCCTCCTCCTCCTCCTCCTCCTTCTTCTTCTTTAGATGAAATTCTTCTTTTGATTATGGCAATACAATGCTAAGATTCATAAAATCAAATAATATCACAGATGGAAGGAATCTTAATCTTGTCCTATGTAAACTAAACTTCCCTGATGGTGAGAGTGATGTTGGGTAATTCATTCATATGTATATTTTTTCATTCATATATATAATGTTTCTATATATATCAGAACAATTCATATGTATATATGTATGCATGTGTACACACACACACACACACACACACAGATTTGCAGGCCTTTTTCTTGAAAATTCTTTTTCAATAGATTTGAGTAGGGATTGAAGAACCTCTGTTTTTATTTTTTTATTTTTTAATTTTTTTTTAATTTTTTTTTTTTAACATTTATTTATTTTGGGGACAGAGAGAGACAGAGCATGAACGGGGGAGGGGCAGAGAGAGAGGGAGACACAGAATCGGAAACAGGCTCCAGGCTCTGAGCCATCAGCCCAGAGCCTGACGCGGGGCTCGAACTCACAGACCGCGAGATCGTGACCTGGCTGAAGTCGGTCGCTTAACCGACTGCGCCACCCAGGCGCCCCAGAACCTCTGTTTTTAATAAGCACCTCTAATAATTATTATGACAGGAATTTAGGGAACACTGGTTTGAAATCCCTCTCCCAGCCTAGCTTACAGAATATTATGAAAGAACTCAGAAGGGACAGAACAAGGACTAGAACTCTAGCTTCCTGTGGCCTATTCTAGAGCCCTTTCTATCATATATCAAGATGTCTCATTTTTGCTAAGTTGAAATCAGACAGAAGAATAAAAAGAAAAAAATCAAAGAGAAAGCAATTCCTGAATAGAAATCAGCACAAACTCTTCAGACACAAAAGATATAATGGCAGTGGAAGAATCTGAAATATCAGTTATAAGAGTGAAAAATATTTTGGGTCTCAGTGATTATGACAGCAGTGATATTTTACACATATTTAGAAAGGAGACTGAAGCTGTAAAATAATAAATACTGATATAGTCAGAGAGAGGAGACAAATATGAAATTACAAGAGAACGTGTTAAACAAGGTGTATGAATATAGAGTCAGTACACAGAAATAAATCGTACTTAAATATCAGCAAAAACAAATGGAAAAGGGAATTTAAAAAGTGATATTAGCTATAATTGCATAAAAATACCTAGGAATAAATCTAATGAAAATGTCCAAGACCTCAACGTTAAACACTATAGAACGCTATTGAAAGAAATTAAAGAAGATCTAAATATGTATTTAGATGTATTTAGATTTATGTATGAAGACACATACAATGCTCATGACTTAGAAAGTTCATGTTATAAAGATGTCAATATTCCAAATCAACCTATTGTTTCAATACAAAATCCCAATAGGTTTTGTGAGTGAATATGACAAGTTCATTTAAAAAATTTATAGAGGGATGCAAAAAGCCAAGAAGAGCAAAGGCAGTCTTGATGAATGGCAGTGGAGGACTTGCGCTACCCAATATAAGACCTGTTATAAAACTATAATAATTATAACACCGTGGAATCAACACCAAGCTAGGTAAGACAACAATGGAACAAAACAGAGTTCAGAAGACATACACGTGTGATGAGATATCATTAATGACAAAGATGACACTGCAGTGCAGTGGAGGAAATGGTTTTCAATAAATAAACACAATCTGGATATCCATATGGAAAAAATTAATTGTAACCCTTATCTTACACCATAGGTAAAAAACAATTCTATATAGATTGTGGATCTGCTTTTTAAAAATAAAGCTTTTAGAGGAAAACATAGGAGAACATCTCTGTGTTCTCTGTGGGATGTTCTCTGTGGCATATGCCAAGATTTCTTAAATAAGACATAAAAATACATTACCATAAAAGAAAAAAAATTGATATGTTGGACAGTATTAAAATTAAGAAGTTTTGTTCACCAAAATACGCATTAAGAGTGAAAATTCAACTCATAGAGTGCAAGAAAATATTCATATTACATATATCTGTCAAAGGATTTGTGTCCAGGCTATATAAATAACTCCAAAAATCACTAACTAAAAGATGCATATCCAGGTTGTTTTGAGTTTCCTGTTTTTAATAATACTGTCATAATAACCTTTTATGTAAGTCAAATATATCTAAAGGATAAATATCTAGAAGTGAGATTGCTAAAAATGTATGTTTTTATAATTTTTAGAACTGCCTATCCATTTCCTTTGCTCATTTTCTTAGCGAGTTGTTTTACCCCTTCTTGTAAGTTTATAAAATCTATATTTATTGATATTAATGGTCTGCCATTCATATTATAATATTATTATGCATTGCAAATATTTTTTCTATTGATATTGTTTTTTGGACTTTTAAAATTAAGTATAACCTAAAATGCACAAATCTTAAGTGTAAAACTCCATTTTTTTACATTACACAAATGTAATTTTTTTACACTACACAACCATCACCCACTTAATATAAAATATGTATGTGTATTTCTAGCACCTCAGTGCTAGAATAATACTTGCTGCTTCCCTTCTGTCTCCCAGCCAAACCCTCCTTTCCCAAAGTAATCACTGTTCTGACTTATCACCATAGATTTGTTTTGTCAGTTTTGAATTTCACATAGATGGAGTAATACTATTTGTATTCTTTGTGTTTGACTGTGAGACTCGTCTATTTCGTTGTCTGTGACAAGTTTTTTTTTTTCCTATTGTTCAGTAGAATTCACTGTACAAATATGCCACAGTTCATTTCCTTCTTCTTGTGTTGATGGACATTTGAGTTGCTCCCAGTTTTTAGGTTGTTTATTGTCAAGTTTGTTTAAACTAGGAACGTGTTTCCAAGAATCATATTCTTTAGATGGGTCTAGGCCAGAAAGACCTGAGTGAGATTTGGAAAGTGGAAGTGAAGCAGTATGTTTTACTCAGAAAAGTCCAAGACTGGGCAGAGTTCATAAGTCAAACATTTTGAATCACTAAGGCTTTGTCCTTTGCTGATGGATCTGTATGTATGGGGGAGTGTGTCCAAAGTTCAGGCTGTTTTCAAGTCTTTCCAGATTTTGCTTTTCATCAGGCCCTTTTCAGTGTCTTATGCACATGTACATAGCCCTAGGGTTAGTCAGGAGTGTGTGAATAGCTTGGTGCATGCACATAGCCTATTCTCAAATGTCATTGCCCTAATTAGGATTACAACCTCAGGCTAGTAGGGCTAAGCTCTTGGCTCTTCTCCACTGGCCAGCATCTGTGAGGTCACTTCCTCATAAAATGTTGCAGGGCATGAATGTCTCCTACTCCCACAAACTGAGTGAGTCCCCTTCATGAGGGCAGGGTGGGTAGCAGAGCTATCAACCTTCTTAGAATATTGTTATGATGTTTTTTTTCCATTCTTTTTTTTTTTTTTGTCTTTCTCTGATTTATTTCACTTAATACACTCAAGGCCCATCCATGTTGCTACAAATGGCAAGATTTCATTCTTTATTTGTGGCTCAGTAGTAGTCCATTATGTATGTGCACATCTTCTTTAACCATTCATCCATCAATGAACACTTAGGTTGTTTTCATAGCTTGGCTATTATAAATAATGATTCAATGAATTGTTTTTTCCATTCTTGAGTTCTTAATTTTGACCCATCTCTTAACAAATTGGAAAGTATAGGAATTATATGTGAATGATATAATTCGCAAATTCTGGCATGTCTAAGAACGCTTTCTTACCAAATTATGGATGACATTTAATGCATAAACTATTTATAGGTCACACTCATATCCTTGTGCAGGTGCAGCTTTCCCAACTTTAGTGTTTTAGCATAGTATTATGGAATGGTTCAAACCCATTGATTTTTGTTCCTTTGTAGCCAACTTACTTTTCCTACTTGCATGCTTATATCATCATCATTTTCATCAAACCATTCAGAACAGGTAAAGTAACATGACATGTCCTTATGTCAACTAACCTTATTGTAGTATTAATTTCATAATATATATGTGTATCAAATCATCACATTGTACACCTTAAACTTATCAATGTTATATGTCAATTATATCTCAATGAAGATGGGGAAAAGATATTTACTTGGCATCATGTCAGGATCATCAGATGATTCTGACAGAGAACCTCATATCTGAGAATCTGTCTCATCCATAGCTCCCTGCATTTCAATGTCTGAAAACACATCCAATGAGGAGGTACGGAGGCATGGGAGATATTATTTCATTCCTCTTTAAACTACGGTAAAACCTTGGATGTGAGTAACTTGTTCTGCAAGTGTTCTGCAAGATGAGCAAACATTTCTAATAAATTTTAACTTGGTAAACAAGAGATGTCTTCCAATATGAGTAGTACATGATGTAAAATGTCACATGATCACAACTAAGCCAATGGTTCTTCTCTTTCTCTTGCTGCGGGATTGTGGGTGATCATCAATGCAATATCACATTTCTGTGAAATCCTCAAAAGGAGGCAAAAGCAAGTACTTGTCATTGGATAGGTTCCCTGTTAAAGCTGTATGAAAAGAAAAAGATTCCATTGAGCCAATAGATAGCAGTGATTCTGTTAGTGATAGTCAAATTCATCCTATACAATAACCCTCTTCTCTTTTGTCTCCCTCACACCAGCCATGAAGGTTTTCGAAAGTAAGTGCAGGTTAATTTGTTTATTTTTCTGTATATTTTATATTTTCTTTATTATTTTGTATTACAGTATTGTAATAATTTTTATATGAATAGTTTGGGTTGTGTAACGAATCATCTGAGTTTCCATTATTCTTATGGGGAAATTCACTTTGATATGCAAATGCTTTGGATTATAAGCATATTTCCAGAATTAATTATGCTTGCAAACCAAGGTTTTATTGTACTTATATTTATCCTTAAAGGGTATAGAGAATGATACTCTAGGTATTCACACTATAAAAAAAAAAGTCTTTAAGAACGTGTTTCATTTACAGGGGAAATAATAGGGGGAAGAGAGGATGAGCTGTTTTGATTGCAAGAGGTATAGTTTGAGAACATACTGTTAATGTAGCCAGCATTATCAGCTCATACCACCACGTATTCATTTCTGATAAACACTAGTCAAAGAAATCTCAGCATAACGACTTTCAGCAAAAACCATTATAATTTGTATTCCTATGTTAGAATGATATTCTTGTTTTACTAGCTACTTTAAATATTCAAGCTTGTTTTATTTTTTTTCAAGTTTTTATTTAAATTCTAGTTAGTTAATATACATGGTAAACTTGGTTTCAGGTGTAGAATTAGTGATTCATCACTTACATACAATACCCAGTGCTCATCACAAATCTCTCTCTAATGCTCATCTCCCATTTAGCCCAGCCTGCACCTCCCTCCCTCCATCAACCCTCAGTTTGTTCTTTATAGTTAAGAGTCTTTTATAGTTTCTCTCTCTCTCTTTTCTTTTCCTGTATGTTCATCTGTTTTGTTTCTTAAATTCCACATATGAGTGAAATCATATGGTATTTGTCTTTCTCTGACTGACTTACTTCATTTAGCATAATACACTCGAGCTCCATCCACATCGTTGCAAATGGCAAGATTTCACTCTTTCCGATGGCTGAGTAATATTCTTTGAGTTTGCTTTAGTTAAGTAATAAATGATACAGCTGTATTTCTAGATAAGTATTGATGAATAAAAAAGATATAAAAATGAATATACAAATAGATTAGCTGAGGAGAGAAGAAGGGAGAGAGAGAGAAGAAAGTAGGAGAGATTAAAACCAAAATGTAAGGATTTAAAAAAAAATAAACTACAAAATTCCTATGGTAAGAGGTAATTATGAAAAAATTTTATTCAACTTGAATTGCCAAAACTTGGAAGCAAGGAAAATTCTTCCAGTAGGTTGGTGAATAAGTAAACTTTGATACATCCAGACAATATAATGTTTACTCAGTACTAAAAGGAAATGAACTATCAAGCCATGAAAAAGATATGGAGGAAACTTAAATGGATATTTAAGTGAAAGAAGTCAATCTGAAAAGGCAGCATACTGTATGATTCTAACTTTATGACATGCTGGAAAAGGCAAAACTAAGGGGACAGTAAAAAGATCAGTGGCTGCCAGGGGTTGGGGGTGGGGGAGAAATAAATGAACAGGCAGAGTGCAGGATTTTTAGGGCAGTGAAATGATTTTGTATACTACTACAATGTGGATACATATCACTATACATCTGTAAAACCCATAGGATGTACAATGCAGAGTGAACTCTAATGCAAACTATAGACTTGGGGTGATGTGTCAATGTAAGATTCATCAATTGTAAAAACATACCATTCTGGTGCAGGATGTTTATAGTGGGGGAGGTTGGGGAACAGGGAGTATATGAGAATTCTCTGTACTTTCTGCTCAATTTTGCTATGAACCTAAAACTTCTCTAAAAAGTGAAGTTTAATTAAAAAAAAAAAGAACTTAAAAAAAGAAAAAAAAGAACTTGCTATGGTCATTGGCTTTCAACTATAATATTTATCATTTCCCCCAAATTCAAAAATACTACAGATGTAAGTAATATTTATCTACTTAACACTTAACTGCTTATTTTTCTCTCAAAAGCAAAATTAAAAAAATATTATGAGATACAAAAACAGTTTCATTAAAACAATTATCTAGCTTTACTTTTATTCTAAATTAGCTTAATTTTGTTAAGAATTTAAATATTTTCAACCAAAATCTAAGGATTATCATATATAAAAGGCTCAGAGATACCATTAAAACCATTATAAATAAATTGTTTTGACATTTCACAATTGGAGACAGCAGTGTAACAAAACAGAACATTGAACTTGAACTCTAGAACACCTGATCTGCCACTTGTCAACTAACAATATGTGGGCAAATTACCTAAATTCTGTTTTCTCATCTGTAAAACCTTAGAAATGGAATGCACATGAAAATGCTAGTACTCAGAAAAGGTAAAAAATATCATATCAACTGAAAATTCTGAATCAAATTTAATTTCTTTTATAATCAAAAGTTAAGATACATTTTCTTCAGTCTTAGGAATTTTTACTCTTAATATAAATTATCCCACGTCTTACAAATTTTATATATATAGCTGAAAGTTTCTTCAGTCATCACTGTCACTTCCTGATTCACTCAGCTGCAAATCATTTCCTAAAATAAAAAAAATAGCAAAACTGTAGTAATTATTTAATATTTTCATATTTAATATATTTATTTTTGGATGAACATAAATATTATACAAAATGTAACACCGAGTGATCCCATTTAGTTAGCATTTTGTCATTAATAATCAGATTGCTTATTCTATAATTTAGTCACTTCATTAGTAATTTGAAAAATTAATATTGCTTGTAAAGAAAACATCAATCTTCAGCATAGTTTTAGTATCACCTGGCATCTCTTTTAGTCTTCTTTCACATACCAACATCACTTTTCTTTTTACCCCACTGATTTAATTACATCAGGAAATGAGAAAAAAATGTGGTTTAGATCAGCCTACATCATTTTGAAGAGTGAAAAAGTTACATAATTTTTTTTACATCAAATTCAGTCAAAACACTAAGTAGTATATTTTAAGAGTAATTCATCATAGGTTCCTTTTGTAATTCATCAATGCGCTTACAGTAATGGAATTTATATTCCAGTGGGGGAAACAGACAGTAAACAAACAAATATATAATATGATGTCAAGTAGGGATAAATACTATGAAAAAATGAAGATTAGTGATGGAAGAGTGGTGGAAGGTGCTATTTTAGATATGATAGTTGTTGGCAGGTCTCCTTGAAGGATGACATTTGAACAGAGATCCAAATGTAGAAAGTCATAAAACTGTGGAAAGAGGGCAGGTACTGTCAAGCCTGAACAGGAAATACAAATATCCTAAGGCAGAAGCATGCTTGTGTTTGCTGGCTGAAGTGGAATGAATGAGGAAGAGAATGATAGGAAATGAGGTCAGGAAGATGTCCAGAAAACCATGGTTTCTAGGTTATGATAAAAACTTTGGGTTTTGGTTGAAATGTAATGGGAGTCATCAGAAAATTTTAAGCAGACAATTGACTTGAACTGTTTTAGATCAGTGAATACACTATAATACACTATAATCGTATCAGAGTTTCTCACATAAGAAATAATACTGGCTTTGATTCAGGTGGCTCAGGTGGAGTTGGTGCTAAGCAGTCAGGATTAAAATATAAAGATAGAACTTACAGGACTATCAAAAGTATTGGATTTAGGGCATGAGAGAAAGATAAAATTGAAGAATGACTCCTGGCATTTCTGATCTAAACAACTGGATGGTGGTATCATTTACTGAGATGAGAAATACCAGAGGAACAAGATTATGTGAAAAAATTACAAGTTCAATTTTCAACATGACACATTTGAGATACCTAGTAAATTTTCAAGTATATATGCTATGGGCAATTGGCTATATAAGTCTGACATGGTAGAGGTTGGAGCTGGAAATAAAGATTTGGGAGTCACTGACTGCAGGGGTTTATTTGAAGGTATGGAATTGGATAATATCATTTGGGTAGTAAATTACAATGGTTAAAAATATTCTTGTATTTTTAAACTAGTCCAAAATCAACAAAAAGCTGGCATATTTTGAAGTTAATACCCAGTTTAAGAGAAGTGGTTTCTAGGCCATATATAAGTTGTTGCAAGACAGCTCAGTTCACTGCATGAACTCCAGAACTATTACATTATTTGATAAAGAAATCTGCTAAAGCTTCTTTTGTGCATGACCATTTTATAATTTTTAAGGATTAAGTTTCCATTTATTACACAACTAGTGTATGGCATAAGAATGTTCAACTTGACACGATCCCCATAGTATGAATTTCTTAAGTCAAACCCAATGTCCCGAGTTCTACTTTCATAATAGACTTCATGCTGTATGGGTTATATGCATAGTATCACCATGCTGTTAAAATATTCAGTTGACTTGAAGGTATCCAGATTAGCCTTTGAACATGGCATACTAGCAAAGGAAATATATTTTCAATCAAAATGGTAACTGTGACTTGGAAAAAAGAGTTTACCCATAGCAAATGCATTCAGATTCCTAAGCCAGTGGTTCTCAATGACAGCAATACTGATCCCTTAGAGATGGCACAGAAATTTATTTGAAGTGTTGTTTGGATGATTTGCAGATTGTTAGTGGCATTTAGTGAGAGGGGAATTTAGGAATGCTAAATGTATTACAATGTAGGAACAAGTCTTACACAATAAAGAACTCTACCACATTGTGCAAAGCTTTTCAAAGTCCACTAGTATATTCATGTACCTGGAAGACCTGTTCGTAATTTTAAGGCTGGAACCTAATTTCAGTTTTATAAACTATTCTTTTGCACAGACTTAAAATTTACTGAAATTTAATGAACTATTATGTAAACTGAAAGAAGACTTTACATTTTTTTAAATGTTACTTTAAATGTTGTAAGTAATGCTGCAAAAACATAGGGTGCACATCTTTTTGAAATAGTGTTATATCTTTATTTTAAATCTTTACTTCACAAAGATTTTTGTATTTGTTTTGGAAAACATATTAGTGATATGAATGCTTTCTAATCCTTATTTCAACAAGTTAAATAAAGATAAAAATTGTTGACATGGTGTGTTGAATGGTGTCTTGCTCCTCTCAATTCTAAATTTATTCATTAAAGATTTCAAAATATACTATAAAACTATAATAATCAAAACAGTATGGTACTGGCAGAAGAATAGACACATAAATCAATGGAACAGAATAGACAGCCCAGAAATAACTCCACATTTATATGGTCAATTAATCATGACAAAGAAGGCAAGAATATACAATGGGGAAAAATAGCCTCTTCAATAAATGGTGCTGGGAAAACTGGACAAATATATGCAAAAGAATGAAACTGGATCTGTTCCGTTATACAGCTAGCTAGAGTCAGTCGTTTTCTTTATCATTATTAATTAACACAGTGAGATTAGCTTTAAATACACATAGAGTCCCATTTTCCTCCTGAGAGTATCAACCTGTATGCTTTTATTAAAAAGTATTTATTGAGTGGGGCGCATGGGTGGCTCAGTCGGTTAAGCATCTGACTGACTTCAGCTCAGGTCATGATCTCGCGGTTTGTGAGTTTGAGCCCTGAGTCGGGCTCTGTGCTGACAGCTCAGAGCCTGAAGCCTGCTTCGGATTCTGTGACTCCCTCTCTCTCTGCCCCTCTCCTGCTCATGCTCTGTCTCCCTCTGTCTCAAAAATAAATAAAACATTAAAAAAATAAAAATAAATAAATAAATGTATTTATTGAGCATCTACTATGTATCAGGTTGTGTGCTAGGTGCTAGTACTCAATGATAAGTGAAAAAATAAACAAGACTGGTCTCCTCCTGCAGATTAAACTTCAGAAGAAAGCAAATCACACAAAAGATATAAATTTATAATTATGACAATTGACATAAGCAAGATATTGCTCTGAAGTTCTGCAAAAAGGAGGATCTGACCTTGTCAGGAAGGTATCCTTGACAAAGTGTGTCTTGAACTGTAATCTAAAGGAGAAAAAGTTAACTACATGAAAAGAAGGAAGTGTTTCTGGCCGAATGAACAGCAGTGTTTAACGGCCCTGATATGGGTGAAAGGTTTGAGTATAGCGGCAAAAATTAGGTAAATGTTACTAGAACAAAAAAAGCAAGACCATTATGTTAAGATGTTTTGTCTCTATCATAGAAGAAATTACAAATGACACTTGATGCGGGAGTGGTTAGGGGAGATGACCCTCTGTTGTGAAAAGCCTGTATATAACTTTTCATTCCGCAACAACGTAACTACTGTTGACCAGAGGCCTTACCAATAATATAAGTAGTTAATTAACACATGTTTTGTATGCTATATACTACTATATGTGTTATATACTATATTCTTATAATAAATCAAGGTAAAGAAAATGTTAAGAAAATTATAAGGAAAAGAAAATACATTTACAGTACTGAAAAAAAAAAATCTATTAAAAAAAAAAAAAACCACGTAAAGTGGACCTGCAGTGTCCAAGCCTGTGTTGCTTAAGGTTCAACTGTCATTGAAAAGTTTAAAGCAGGAGGGGTGACAGATTATATTTGAATTATGAAAAGAGCAATATGGCTACAATATACATAATGGATCAAAACTGGGTTTGAGTAGATAAGGGGGTGAACCAGTTGGAACATCACTGCAGAGTGAAATGCAAGAAATACGGTAAGTTGAACTAGAGTAATAGCAGTGGAGATGTAGAGAAGTAGATGAATTTGAGAAATATTAAGGAGGTAAAATAAATAGGACTTGATGATGGATTGACTATGCTACAAAAAGGGAGAGGAAGTAAATCCTTATATACAATTAGGCTTCTGGATTGTATTATTATGAATCCTGCCTTTCACTAAGAGGAAACACAGTGAGCCAATGATTATAAGTTGGTTTTTGGACAAAGTGAATTTGGAATGCCTTTCCTGAAAGATGGTGTTGGACCTATCTGTTTCTAGAGCTCAGAGGACCAGGTCAGAGACGCAAATTCACAAGTTATCTATATGTAAGTATTGATTACAACAAAAATATGGAGGAGATTACCTAGGGAAAGAATGTGGAAAAAGGAAAGAGGGCCTAGAATTAAGCCTTGCTTGGGGAACTCCAGCTCTAATGAGAGTAGAAGATTCTAAACTGGCAAAGGAGACAGAGAAAAGTATCGAGAGAGACAGGAGAAAAACCAATAAGACACAATGTCACAGTGTCAAAAGGAAGGGAATGATTCAACAAACAGGTAATGATTAACCATAGTACCAAATGAATAAAGTAAGAGTTTTATTCTTTTAATCCAAATTTTAGATCATAATCACTATGGCTCCACAGTGAATTCTTACTTTTCCAATTACTCATATTTACATATACTCACTTAAAGTACTCATCAGAAGGCCACTGTTGTCATGAGATCTATTCCGGCCAGCATCCATATCAGGAATCCTGCACTGTGGCATGGCAGACATGACAGGATGTCCTGAGATATAAGTCCCTGGATCAGAAGGAGAGGATCTGCACTCTTCATCATCTGAGTCACTGGAACTATCCTCACTACTTGAAGATGATGAACTTTTGGAATCCGATGAACTATCACAACTACTCATCTGGTCCATTAGACTAGCTTCTGCCTTCAGTTCTGAAAATAAAGCAGAAATTAATAGGTTAAATAAATAATATTAAACATAGATATTAAATAAAGTAAATTTTGAATGTGTTAGCTTCTAAGAGACTGTTGATGAGGAATAAATGAGATATATATATATATACATTTAGAGCATTTAAAGCATTTTACTTAAATTTTTAAAAATGTTTATTTATTTTTGAGAGAGACAATGTGAGTGGGGGAGGGGTGGAGAGAGAGGGAGACACAGAATCTGAAGCAGGCTCCAGGCTCTGAGCCATCAGCACACAGCCCAAAGTGGGATTTAAACCCATGAGTTTTGAGATCATGACCTGAGCTGAAGTCAGATACCTAACTGACTGAGCCACCCAGGCACCCCTAAAGCATTTTATTTAAAAAGTTCCTCTACCACCAAAACAAGCCATACTTCAATGTTGGGAAAAATGAAAAGACATAGGCAGTGCCTAAATCGAAATACTACATTTTTATACCATTATACTTACATATGTATGTAATTCAAATAAAATAAAGAATGTGAAAACTTAAAACTATAAAAATGAAAATCTATTTTTGCAGAGACAATCCTCCAACTCCTCTTATCCTAAAATATATATATAATGCAATGCAATACCTACAGATGAATTTCTTTTTTTTTTCAGCTTTTTTGACATATAATTGACAAAATTGTATACATTTAAATGTACAACAGGCTTCTGGCCCTGGCATAAAGTGGCTCAGCCAAAAAAACCACTTTGCCTTGAACCAGGAATCTGGACATTCAGCGTGAACAGCTGAGTGATGCTGGGTGGACAGAGCTCCTGCCTCTCTGATTCAGCAATTTGAGGTGGTCAGGCTGGACAACAGGGTCCTCACAGACACAGGTGTGTTGCAAGGATATTACCTCTGCCCTTTAGGCCAACCCCTCCCTGACCAAGCTTAGCCTTTACACCAAAGAGCTGGGTGATGCTGGTCTGCACCTGGTGCTCCAGGGCCTGCAGAGCCCCACCTCCAAGATACAGAAGCTCAGCCTCCAGAACTGCTGCCTAATGGAGGCCGGCTGTGGGTTCTGCTCTACATGCTGCACTCAGTGCCCATCCTGTGTGAACTGCACCTCAGTGACAACCCACTGGCATATGCAGGCCTGTTAGCTGCTCTGCAAAGAGCTTCTGCAAACTGCCAGTGGCCAGCTGTGAGCCCCTAGCCTTGGTGCTGAAGGCCAAGCAGCACTCCAAGGAGCTCACGGTGAGCAATGACGACATCTACCAGGACAGCCCCAGGGCACTGTGCCAGGGCCTCATGGACTCCACCTGCTAGCTGGAGGCGCTGATGATGGAGAACTGTGGTCTCACATAGGCCAAAGGTAAGGATCTGTGTGGCACCATGGCCTCCAAGGCTTCAATGAAGGAGCTGGAACTGGGTGACGAACTGGGTGACAAGCTGGGCGACCTGGGCATTGTCCAGCTGTGCCCCAGGCTGCTACACCCCAGCTCTTGGCTCAGGGCCCTATGGCTCTGGGACTGTGACATCACCACCAAGAGCTGCAGAGACCGGTGCCATGTCCTTAGGGCCAAGGTAAACCTGAAGAGCTGAACCTTCTGGGCAATGCACTGGAGGACAGGGTGCCTGGCTGCTGTGTGAGAGCCTGTAAGAGCCTAGCTGCCAGCTGCATTCTTCATGGGTAATGTCCTACAGCTTACAGCTATCT
Source organism: Prionailurus bengalensis (assembly GCF_016509475.1). Taxonomy (NCBI): domain Eukaryota; kingdom Metazoa; phylum Chordata; class Mammalia; order Carnivora; family Felidae; genus Prionailurus; species Prionailurus bengalensis. The sequence continues at coordinate 67,951,221 of NC_057350.1, read as the reverse complement.
GCTCCCACCAGTTCAACATGATGCTAACTCAAAACAGAATCTTATAGAGCTGTAGATGAGCAACAACAAGCTGGGTACTCTGGCATTCAGGAACTATGCCAGGTCATGGGCCAGCCTGGCACCATGCTGTGGGTGCCTTAGCTGGGGAATGAGACTTGACTGAGAGTGGCTACCGCAGTCTGGCCTCCCACCCACTGGCCAACCACAGCCCGTGCAAGTGGGACCTCAGGCGACAACTACATGTGTGACCCAGGCATCTAGCAGCTGATTAGAGCCTCCAGAAGCTCAGCTGTGCCTTGGAACAGCTGGTCCTGTACGACACCTACTGGATGTAGGAGACAGGACTGCCTGCAGGTCCTGGAGGGGCACAAGCTGAGCCTAAAGGTCATCTCCTGAATGGCCTCCTGGCCTAGCTCCTGCAACCTGCTCTCCTGATAGCCCCTACCTGGGCCCCTGCATGAGACTGGCTGCTCCTGGGGGTTCTCACTCTGGGTGTCCTAGCTTTGACTGAAGAGAAATATGCAAATCAATTGACTTATGTGAGAGAACTTTAGACAATCTCTAACTATTAAAGCACTTTTTTGGTAGGAGGAAAAAACACAAAATGTACAACTTAATGCTTTGGTAAACATATACATTGTGAAATGATTATCATAATTAAGTTAATTAACATATCCAACACCTCATAGTTTCTGTGTGTGTGTGTGTGTGTGTGTGTGTGTGTGTGTGTGATGGAAAACCTAAGATCTGCTCTCTTAGCAAATTTAGACACCATGCCACTGGCACAAAAATAGACACACAGGTCAATAGACCAGAATAGAAAACCCAGAATGAACCCACAGCTATATGGTCAATTAATCTCTGAAAAAGCAGGAAAGAATATCCAAATGGGAAAGAAGTCTCTTCAACAAATGGTGTCAGGAAAACTGGACAGCAACATGCAAAAGATTTAACTGGACCACTTTCTTACACCATACACAAAAATAACATCAAAATAGATTAAAGACCTAAATGTGAGACATGAAACCATTAAAATCCTAGAGGAGAACCTAGACAGTATCTAACTTCTTTGACATTGGCCATAGCAACTTCCTACTAGATGTCTCCTGAAGCAAGGGAAACAAAATAAAAAATAAACTATTGGGACTACATCAAAATAAAAAGCTTCTGCACAGCAAAGGAAATAATCAACCAAACTAAAAGGCAACCTACAGAATGGGAGAAGATATTTGCAAATGACATACCTGATAAAGAGTTAGTGTCCAAAATATATAAAGAACTTATAAAACTCAACATCAAAAAACCCCCAAATAAACCAATTAAAAATGGGAAGAATACATGAATAGACCTTTTCCTAAAGAAGACACACAGATAGCCAATGGACACATGAAAAGATGCTCAACATTACTCATCATCAGGGAAACATAAATCAAAACTACAGTGAAATATCACCTCACACCTATTAGAATGGCTAAAGTCAACACAAGAAACAAAAGTGTTAGTGAGGATGTGGAGAAAGGGAGACCCTTGTACACTGTTGGTAGGAATGCAAACTGGTGCAGTCACTCTGGAAAACAGTATGGAGATTCATCAAAAAGTTAAAAATAGAAGTACTCTATGATACAGCAATTGCACTACCAGGTATTTACCAAAAGAATACAAAAATATTAACTCAAAGGGATACATGCACCCCAATGTTTATAGCAGCATTATCAACAATAGGGAAAGTATGGAAACAGCCCAAATATCCATCAACTGATGAATGGATAAAGAAAATGTGGTGTGCATATGTGTGTGTATGTGTGTGTGTGTGTGTGTGTGTGTGTGTGTGTATAATGAAATATTACTGAGCCATAAAAAAGAATGAAATCTTGCCCTTTGCAACAATATGGATGGAGCTAGAGAGTATTATGATAAGTGAAATAAGTCAGAGAAAGACAAATACCATACGATTTCATTCATGTGTAATTTAAGAAACAAAACAAACAATCATAAGGAAAAAAAGAGAGGCACAAGAAATATACTCTTAACTATAGAAAACAAAATGAGGGTTGCTGGAGAGGAGGTGGGTGTGGGGATGGATTAAACATGTGATGAGGATTAAGCACTGGGTGTTGTATGTAAGTGTTGAATCACTAAACTCTACATCTGAAACAAATATGGGACCCTGCCCTACCTCTTGCCAGTATACCCTGCTACGGAGCATCTCTAGGTGGTGGAGTGGAATCTCAGACCTGAAGAAAAAGGAGAGTACTTTCCCTGGTCACAAGTTGTCAGTGGGACTTCTGATCCATCTCTCTTGTTTTCCTTATCCGGGCTACCCTGGTGTTGTTGGACTTTTAATCCAGGGGAAGAATGAGCCTATCTGGAATACCTTCTATAGCTAAACTGGGGGTCAAGACATACTGGCCCTGAACCATCATCATCTGGGAGGGGAATATTTTATCATGCCCTGACTCTACTATTCCTCTAGTCCTTCCTGAGTTCCCTAACCAGATGACCCTCCAATTTCTACCTTTCAGAGTTGGCCTTTGGTTGTCTTTTGCATTATTTCCAGAGTTTATAGTTTTACTTTGTAGGGAGAAGCAGGGAGTGATAAATCTATGCTGTCTTGTCCCACAATACATTTAAAAAAATTGAATTTATACAGAGTATCTGTTCTGTCAAAACAAAATAAAATTTTAATTTTATAAATAGAACATAATCTTCAAATATTTGTGAAGTAAACACAATTATTAAAAAAATCCATGGACAAAGAAGCAAAAAGCTATTAGAAAATACTTCAAATTAAATGAAGATCAAAATGAAAATCTCTGGAATGCAGCTAAAGTACAGCTTAGGGTGAAATTTAAAACATGAAATGATTATATTTTGGGGGAAAAAAGTCTCAATTAAGAACTAAACTTGTACCTTAAGAAGCTAGAAAATAAGAAGAGCAAATTAAAACCAAAGTAAGTAGAAGGGAAAAAATAGTAAAAGCAAGAACTAAGGAAAGAGAACAGAAAAAAAAATAGTGAAAATAAACTGAAGGCTGATTGTTTAAGAATATAAATAGTATTGACAAAACTCAACCATATTTATCAAGAAAAACAAGGCACTAGACATAAATTACTAATGTCAGGAATGAAACAGGTGACAGCACTACAGATCCTAAAGACATTAAATGGATAGGAAGGAATACTGTGAACCACTCTGTGCCCATAAATTTGATAAATAAGAAGAAATACACCAACTCCTTAAAAGGCACAAACTACTAAAATTTCTCAAGAAGAAACAGATAATCTGAATATTCTTAAGCCTTCTAAAGAAATTGACTTGTAGTTAAAACCCAACCCCCATCCCAACTCTACACACAAATTTCCAGGCACAGGTGGCTTCACTAATGAATTCTACCAATCATTTAAGTTATAAATAATACCAGTGTGATACAAACTCTTCTGGATTATTAAAAAGAAAGGAATACTTTCCAACTTGTTACTTAAGTTGATATCAGAGTTTACTGATATCAAAACCCAACAAAGACATTACAAGAGAACACACACACACACACAGACACACACACACACACACACACACACCCCAATGTCCCTTATGAACACAAATGCACAAATTAAAAAAAAATTAGCAAACTGCATTTAACAATATCTAACATGGCTTTTAATCAGGAATGATTTTGTTCAGTAGGGGGACATCTGACAATATCTGGAGACATTTTTGGTGGTTACAACTGGTGGTAGAAGCCAGGGATGATGCTAAACATCCTACAATGCACAGGACAGCCTCTGACAATGTATTTTCCAACCCCAAATGCCATTATTGCTGAGGATGAGAAACACTACTATATTAAAAGTACAATACATCATGAACAAGTGGGGCTTTCTCAGGGATACAAACCTTCAAAAAATCAATCAATATAATTCACTATATTAAAAAATAAAAAGTAAAAGCCATCTCAAAACAGCAAAAAGAACATTTAACAAATTTCAAGTCATTCTTGATAAAAACTCTCAGCAAAAGAGAAGTAAAAGGGAGTTAAACTGATGAAAGACAGCTAGGAAGAATTTACAGCTTAAATCGTACAAAATACTAAGAGACTGTTTTCCTGCTAGTGTCAGAAGAAGGAGGTTTTTCACTCATACCACCTCTATTCAATATTGTATTCGAGGTTCTAATTGGTATAGTAAGTCAAAAAATAAAATAAAAGCCATCCAGGTGGGAAAGGAAGAGGTAAAACTGTCATTATTCACAAATGACATAATTGTGTATGTACAAAATCTGATGGTATCCACAAAAAAAACCTATTAAAATAGTGAGTTTACCGAAGTTAAAAGATACAGGAAAAATATACAAAAATCAGTTGCATTCCTATTGACTAGCAATGAGCAATTAGAAATTAAAATGATAAAATAAGAGCATTTTTTAAAGTTATTTATTTATTTTGAGAGAAACAGGAAGTTTTTTTATTTATTTTGAGTGAATGGGGGAGGTACAGAGAGAAAGAATCCCAAGCAGGTTCTGCACTGTCAGTGCAGAGAGCCCAATGCAGGGTTTGAACTCACAAACCATGAGATCATCACCTGAGCCAAAATCAAGAGTTGGACATTTGACTGAGCTACCCAGGCACCCCAAAATAAAAGCATTTATAATAGCATCAAAAAATTAGGCTTCTGAAACCATGCAATTAAAAAGATAAAGTTTTCACCTCTCTCTCCTGTATCCTCCTTTTCCTCTTTTTTCCTATCTTGACATTTACTCTTGGAACCCAGCCACTATGTCGTAAGGAAGTCCTAGCCACCTGGAGCACAAACCATGTGTAGGTTTTCCAGCTGACAACCCCTGGAAAGGTCTAGGCCAAAGCCAGCATCAAACTGGCAGACACTGTGAACAACTGAGCCCTCAAATAATTCCAGATGTTAGACTTGTCATTCCTGCTGACACCATGTGAAACAACAACGAACTATTTCCACTGAGCTCTACACAAATTGATGATTTATGATCAGAAAATATGTTGTTATTGTTTTAAGCCCCCACCTTCAGATTTTTCTTAAATTCCTCATATTTGGAAACCATAAAACATAAATAATGGTCAAAGAGTTGAAGTTACACAGATTTTTAGAATTCAACTATAGTGGAAGAGCTACTTATCTACTGATGCAGTTAAAGTGATACTCAGAGATATATTTATAGTCTTAAATGAATACAAAAGTAAATTCAACATAGATGAGCTTACCATTCAATTATATGAATAACAGAGCAAACTCAAAATGAGTCAAAGAAAGGAAGAATTTTTTTGAAGAGCAGACATTAATGAATGAATAAACAAAAGAACAAGAAAAAAGGAGTTAAAATAATAGCTAATATTTTAACATTTCCCAGTGCCTGCTTTAGGCACATTATAGGTATTTCTTTATTTAATCCTCTCAACAACCCTAATAATTACCTCTATTTTACAAATGAGGAAACATACACAAAGAGAAATAAGAGGTTAAATAAATTTCCCCAGGCTATACAGCTGCTAAGTGACTGAGCCAGGATTTGAACTTCAGCAGTCTGACTCCAAAGATGTCAGTAGTTACCTACTTATTTCTCTTTCTCTCCTCACCTGGCAGTGGATGTTAACAAATGTTTTAGTTACTGCCAAGCTCATAAGTGAAAAAAATATTCCTTAATTTTAAAATTTACATTTTGAAAGCACTAGTGAGTCTGATCAATTTTTCACATATTCATTGGCCCTTGCATATCTTAGGTTGTAAAATAGACTTAAATCCATATTGAAATTCTGCACGTAATAAAAAAGACTTTTTCAAAGAAGACATACAAATGGCTAGCAGACACATGAAAAGATGCTCAATATCACTCAATATCACCATCAGGGAAATACAAATCAAAACTACAATGAGATATCACCTCACACCTGTCAGAATGGCTAAAATTAACAACACAGAAAACAACGGATGTTGGGGAGGATGCAGAGAAAGGGGAATCCTCTTACATTGTTGGTAGGAATACAAACTGGTGCAGCCACTCTAGAAAACAGCATGGAGGTTCCTCAAAAAGTTAAAAAGAGAACTACTCTATGATCCACCTATTGTACTACAAGGTATATACCCAAAGGATACAAAAATACTGATTCTAAGGGACACATGCACCCTGATATTTATAGCAGCATTGTCAACAATAGCCAAATTATGGAAAGAGCCCAAATGTCCAATGACTGATGAATGGCTAGAGAAGATGTGGTATATATACACAATGGAATATTACCCATTCATAAAAAAAGAATAAAATCTTGCCATTTGCAATGACATGGATGGAGCTAGAGAATATTATGCTAAGCAAAAAAGTCAGAGAAAGACAAATACCACATGATTTCACTCATATGTGGAATTTAAGAAACAAAATAGATCAGTATGGGGGAAAGAAAAAGAGGCAAACCAAGAAACATACTCTTAACTTTAGAGAACAAATTGAGGGTTGCTGGAGAGGAGGTGGGCAGAGGGATGGGTAAAATGTGTGAAGGGTATTAAGGAGGGCACCTGAATCACTAAATTCTACACTTGAAACTAATATTACACTATATGTTGATTAACTGGAATTTGAATAAAAAATTGAAAAAAATGGTTTTCATATCAGAAGAAATCATGTCTTTATATCATTTGATATATATATCAATTATATCAATGGATATCAATAAATGGGTATCAATATACACTCTCTAACAATACCATATTTATTAATTCTCTGTTAATACCTATTCATCCATACTCTTGGGGAGGGGAGAAATTTGGATTCTCATCTTTTTTTTTAAATGTTTGTTTGTTTATTTATTTATTTATTTATTTAGACAGAGCATGCATGTGGGTGGGGGAGGGGCAGAGAGAGAGGGAGACAGAATCCGAAGCAGGCTCCAGGCTCTGAGCTATCTGCACAGAGACTGACATGAGGCCTGAACTCATGGACTGCAAGATCATGACATGAGCCAAAGTCAGATGCTCAACTGACTGAGCCACCCAAGTGTCCCTCATCTTATTTTTTAAACAAAAATCCCAGACAGCTCAAAGATGTGAATGTAAATTAAACCACAGAAACACTAGTACAACTGCCAGACATCTAGTCATAAATTTGAAAAGATGATTCAACCATAGCAATAGACATTGGCATAGAAGGGTCAGGAAAATATTTAAAAGAAGACAGTCTAGATAACATGCTATACAAACATCTCAAGGTAATTTCTTAAATAAAATTAGACCTTGAAATCATTAAACCTTATAAGATGATGATAACTTATCCTCTAGAATCCAATGCTTCAATACAATGCTTTTATTAAGGTCTCTGCTAAAAAACAAAGAGGGATTTCTTCTTGTACTGTATTATTATTTGTTCTTCCAAGATTTTATTTAAATTCAAGTTAGTTAACATATAGTGTAGTATTGGTTTCAGGAGTAGGATTTAGTGATTCATCACTTAACATGTAACACCCAGTTCTCATCACAAGTGCCCTCCTTAATGCCCATCCCCCCACCCACTGCCCCTCCAGCAGCCCTCAGTTAGTTCTCTATAGCTTAGGGTTTGCTTCCCTCTCTGTTTTTATTTCATTTTTCCTTCCCTTCCCCTATGTTTTTTGTTTCTTAAATTCCACGTGTGAGTGAAATCATATGGTATTTGTCTGTTTTTAAATAATTTTAAATAATTAGCAAATCCTCTTCCCCTTCAATATCTTGATTTTCTATTCCAGTATTTTATTATATACATGAATAGAATGACATCATAATTCAAATCCATTTTGAAATCAGATATGATATAATAATAAAAGAAAATTCAAGATTCCTTGTAGAAACAAGGGTTTTAAGTGTGTATATTCTTTGCTGTTTGTAAAAAGAACACTAATATGTTGGGGAACTAATGCTATAGTGGGCCTAGAATGGAGCAAGTGGAATTGGAGAACTGTATACAAATTATGAAAGAAGAGTGTAGAAGCAAATATACTTTGTAACCAGGTGACCAGAGTTTTACTCCTACCACAATTAGTATACCACAGACACCCAGCCTGAAGCTAGAAAAAAATAATGGAGATTTCAGTTTCCTTACTTTCAAAAGGACTATGCCTCCCTAGAAACACCTTCCTGCTGAGAAGTGAGCTGCAATTCAGAAGAACTTACTACATGTTATTACATCTCCTCACTTCCCTATTGGTCTAGTGACATCTTAGATATTTACAGTCTGGCTATAAATAAAATAACTTTGACAGAAAAATGCTGTGAGGAATTCAATCTAAATCATCACAACTGTAAAAAAGAAACTCCAGTTACAGATATCTAAACAGTCACTTTTTTCACCCTGGATAATAACAAAAGATATAAATTATGTTCTACAGATATAGTCTTACTGACATAATACCCTAAATCATAAACTACATTCTTCCCCCAGAAAAACCCATAATTACAAAAAATGTTATGCTCTCAATGACAGTTTAAAATCAGTTCTCTCATTAGGGCACCTGGGTGGCTCAGTCGGTTAAGCAACTGATTTGGGCTCAGATCATGATTTTGCAGTTCATGGCTTCGAGCCCTGCATTGGGCTCTGTACTGACAGTTCAGAGCCTGGAGCCTGCTTCAGATTCTGTGTTTTCCTCTCTCTCTGTCCCTCTTCTGCTCACACACACACACACACACACACACACTCTCTCTCTCTCTCAAAAATAAACATTAAAACAAATTTTAAATCAGCTCCCTTGTTAATTAAAATAAAAATTTTCACCCAGTAATTCTTAATAATTTATTATAAGGGGAATTATATATAAACTTAGATTTTACCTCTTTCAATATCATCCATCGGAGATGCTGGGGACATTTTGTCTTCAGATGGAGAATGTTTTACAAGATTGGGAGTTCTAGCTGAATTCCGCATTTGTTGTTGCTGTTGCTCTATACGATACTGAATTTTACTACTTCCTTCAACTCTGCAATTCAGAAGATCAAAGGTCAAAACAGGGACGATAGAAATTTAACAATTACAACTAACAAAGTTACTAAAATTGACCACTTATTCTTTTCTCTAGAAATCTTTAAAATGATATTCAAAAATTAAAGCATGAATTTAGTTCATTTTTTAACAAATAGTTATTTAACAAACACTTATTGAACTCTGCTATACGTATGGCATATACACAGATCCACTGAGGGAATACAGATGTGAATAAAAACAAAACTGCTCAAAATTGAAGAGATGAGACATACACAAATGACTAAAATAAACTGAAATTATACATAAGTGTATAACAAGTACAACATGCCCCCTAAATTCTAAAATTATCATTTGTTAAAATCACTTCCATATAAAAAAAATTTTTTTTAATGTTTATTTATTTTTGAGAGAGAAAGACAGAGCACGAATGGGAGAGGAGCAGAGAGAGGAGACACAGAAGCCCGACATGGGGCTGGAACCCACAAACCGTGAGATCATGACCCGAGATGAAGCTGAACGCTTAACCACTGAAACACCCAGGTGCCCCTCTTTCATATTTTTTATTCCTAACTTTAAGACACATTACTAAAGGAGATTTGTATACTTTCTTTTCAATGCTTTTGCGAACAGAGTATATAATACAATTATGCTTCACTTCTGTCTCTTCAATTGCCAATCACCCAAATCCCGTCAGTTCTTCCTTCAGAATATTTAGAACCTCACTGTTCTCTTCATTCCTACTTTCAAAAATTGTGATTTATTCATTTTTCTGTTTCCCACATTGTTTCATTTTAGTCAGCTTGTTTGGTGGATTAATGTTTTAAACAAATGTAAGCATGTCAATCTACTTATACACAGGCACAGAAACAAATTATTGCTCTATTAAACAGATCCTACTCATTGGCTCCAAATAAGTCAGATATATCCCTGCTTTCAAACCTTGCCTACAACTTCATGTTCTCTCTGATCAATTAAATATTTTCTAAACTTTCCTACCAATAAAAATTACCTAAGCAGGAAGGGGATAATAAAAAAAGAGCTTCCAAGGGTCCTTCCCTGATCTGAAGTTGAATTTGGAAACTCACATTTAACAAGTACCCATAGTAAGTCTTATCAAGTATGTTTGGGAGGAAAAGCCCTAAATCTTTTTTTTTCTTTCTTTTTGTAATTTAAATTCCAGTTAGTTAACATACAGTGTAACATTAGTTTCAAGTGTACAATCTAGTAATCCAACACTTCAATACAACAGCTTGTACTCATAAGTGCTCTCCTTAATCCCATCAGCTATTTAAACTCATCCTCCACCTCCCTCTCATCCAGTAACTGTTTGTTCTCTATGGTTAAGAGTCTGTTTCTTGGTTGCCTCTCTCTTTTTTTGGCAATGACTGTTTGTTTTTAAATTCCACATATGAGTGAAATCATATGGTATTTGTCTTTCTCTGACTGATTTTGCTTAGCCTGATACTCTCTAGCTCCATCCACATTGTTACAAATGGCAAGATTTCATTTTTTGATGGCTGAGTAATATTCCATTGTGTGTGTGTATGTATATATATATATAATATTATATACGTTATATATATATACATTCCATTGTGTGTGTATGTATATATATATAATATTATATATGTTATATACATTCCATTGTGTGTGTGTATATACACACACACACACACACATATATATATATATACGTTGTGTATATATATATGTATGTGTGTGTGTATACACACACACACATACCACATACATACATACATACCACATCTTCTTTATCCATTCATCAGTTGATGGGCATTTGGGCTCTTTGCATAATTTGGCTATTATTGATAATACTGCTATCAACATTGGGGTGCATGTATCCCTTCAAATTCTTAACCTCTCAAGACATCAATAAAGACTCCCAAATGTTCCAATCAATGAGAACTTCTCCATTCCTTTAAGTCCGAGAACAATTTTTGCCTATATTCTTTGTATGGCTATTAGTGTAGGTCTCTTACATTACATGACAATGCACCACCTATTTGCAAACAAGAATTTGAGATAGCTATATTCTTACTGACTTTTTAAATGGAATGATCTGTTAATCCAATTAAAATGCAGACATGTTGAAGCTAGTATTTGTATAGGAAATTTTCCTTTTCTAGTTCTTTACATATTCTAGGTGCTCAATAAGTTTTTACTAATGATGATGAAATTATTTTGGAGAGTGTATAATGGCTTCTTTCAGTTCAGCTTTATGAAAGTATCTACAATAGAATAAAATGTATACCTACGCATATAGAAAACATTCAGAAACAAAGAAAGCTTTTATATATCATAGGAAGAAGTGATACAAGCTTTTGGCCAAGGATCTCCGCCAAATTTAAACTTGGAAAAAGATTAAAACATTTTGTACCACAAAGAAAGAAACTTTATATAATAATGTGACTTAACCCAATACTTTTTTTCACTAATATTTCCTTAGCAACTTCTTTGTTGATAAAGTAGTTTATCATAAACCACATATCTTTTTCTTTTTTACTTTTTTTTAATGTTTATTTATATTTGAGAGAGAGAGAGACAGAGTGTGAATGGGGAAGGGGCAGAGAGAGAAGAGAGACAGAATCTGAAGCAGGTTCCAGCCTCTGAGCTGGTAGCTCAGAGCCCAATACAGGACTCAAACCCACGAGCTGTGGGATCACGACCTCAGTTGAAGTCAGACGCTTAACTGACTGAGCCACCCAGGGACCCCCTACATACCTTGTTTTTTTCACAGTGATGTTGCTGCTGAGTTTTTCTAGTCGACATTCTCCAGTATCATGGTTAATAATTAAAATGCATTCCTTTAAGTAAGGTTTCTTTGAACCTTTGAAAACAGTTACTGGTGGAGTTGAGCCCTGTTTAAAAAGTTAAATATTATTACTTGAAATCTGTCATAGAAAATCATTTGGGAAGGCCTTCAAGATCTTCTGTGTTTCTCAACCTATGTTATACCTCAAGTCACCTAACTACCTAAGTTTACTACTCTAACAAGGATTCGTAGGAAAAAAGAGATGAAGCAAGGCTGAGGTCTCAAACCTGCTATTACTGAGAAAAGGGAACAGAGGAAGTACTTGCCCTGTGTCATTAAAGATTGTCAACAACAGACAATTGGGGTTCAATTCTAATGCATAATATATTTTACAGATAAGGGAACAGAAGCCCTGAATCACACCTCCTACCCACCTTCTTCTTCCTTCATTAGTTTAGTTTTTAAAATCTTGTTATTTTATTAAAGTGGTGCTTCCCTATGCAGATTACTATTACACTAAACTCACCAATTAATTTTAGCATCATTAAAAGTGGGACAACCAGACATAATATCCTGCACGATGTGATATGAAAGAAAGTAAACAGCATCACCTATAAAGTATCTTGCCTAAAACACACACACACACACACACACACACACACACACACACACACACACAGTCTAACTCACATTCGGCCTTTAGATATATCTATCAGTTTACAGGAAATATAAGAAATAGACGAATAAATGAATAAGATACTCCCAGATAGTAACCCAAGGACTCCAAATTACAGTTGATAAGAGATTTGCACCATATTCTTCTTAAAGATATTTCCATTTCTACTTAGAATAGAATGTATCTTAAAATTATAATACATTGTTGTACTTTGAATTCCTGAAGAATAAAGACTAGATCATAGTTTTGGTTGTTTTATTTATTTCTCCTAGTACCTAAAGTAACAAATGCTTCAGAGATACTAAATGGATGTTGAATATGAACAATATGAACACTTTGATCCAAAGTTAAATAAAGCCTTCATAATCTCTATACCTGCTGTCCACATTTTGAAACAGTTTTTAAAAAGTAAAGCTTTTTTCCTGGGGTGTCTGGGTGGTTCAGTTGGTTATGTGTCCAGCTCTTGACTTCAGCTCAGGTCATGATCTCTTGGTTGGTGGGTTTGTGCCCTGTGTTGAGATTCTCTTTCTTGCTCTCTCTCTCTGCCCCCTCCCCTGCTCATGCACTCTGTGTCTCTCTCAAAATAAATAAATAACCTTTAAGAAAATTAAAAAAATATAAAAAGTAAAGTCTTTTTTTCTTATTAAATTGAGCACCATTCCTATTTTATTTATTTTTTTAAGTTTATTTATTTTGAGTGAGTGAGTGAGAGAAAGACAGTGAGATAGCAAGTGGGGGAGAGGCAGAGAGAGAAGGAGAGAGAGAATCCTAAGCAGGCTCTGCACTGTCAGCATAGACCCCCATGCAGGGCTTGAACTCATGAACCATGAGATCATGACCCGAGTCCAAATCAAGAGTTGGATGCTTAACCCACTGAGCCACCCAGGCGCCCCACTATTCCTATTTTAAACTTTAATTCCTGCCCAGTCCCTTATTCCATACCCCTAGAAAAGAGTATTAATGTATTAAAACATCAGGAAACTCCTAAGAATATGAACTGTCTTTGCCTCTCAATAACTTTTGTGAGCAAATAAAACTGAAGTCACAGGCAGCCTGAAATATGAGGACTCAGTCACCGTGAGAACTGGGGGAAGAGAGCTCCAGGAAAGGGGAGCAGCAAGTGCAAAGGATCTGACGCCAAAAAGATGAAGTGAGAGGGAGGGGGTGTGAGAGAGGGAGATGAGCTTGGCAGATGGATAACTATAGATCCCCACAGGGCCTTGCTGGCCATGGGGGGTGGGGTGAGTTTGAGATTTATTCTGAGAGCCATAAAAAGCACCTGTTGGGATAAGCACTGGGTGTTGTAAGGTAACCAATTTGTCAACAAGTTTCATATTAAAAAAAAAAAAAGAAAAGCATTTGGAATCCTCTAAGCAGAAAAATGGAACTAGATTTTAAAAAGATTGCCTTGTATGAACATGTGTGAACATCTATAGGGTGCTAGACACTGTTTGAAGTGTTTTATATGTACAATATTAAACTCATTCAATCCTCAAAAAAAAGATTAACTACTGAATACATCCAATCATCTCCATGTTTACTGCTATTACCCAACCTCAGGATCCAATCATCATCTCACCTAAGTTACCATTATTCACCTCCCTACTCACCTTCCAGTTTTGTCCCCCATCTGTTGACAGGAAAATTTGACCATGCCTGATTAGGAATACCAGGAAAGGAAATTAGTCAGTAATGGGATGAAAAAGTACAATAGTACTCCCAAAGAAATACAAGGGGAAAAAAGAAAAGAAGAGATTCTTAATGAAACTAATAAAAAACAAAAGATAGAAAATAAAGTAAAATAACTAATAAACATACTATAAGATGATAAATATAAAAATCAACTATGATAAATATAAAAATCAACTATATCAACTTTGAACTAAGTGTGGATAGAAATCTAATAAAAATGGAAAGTGTTGAACTGGGCTTAAAAATTATTCTGTTATCAGAAACCCATGGGGGAGGGGAAGGAAGAAAAAAGAGGTTAGAGTGGGAGAGAGCTAAAGCATAAGAGACTCTTAAAAACTGAGAACAAACTGAGGGTTGATGGGGGGTGGGAGGGAGTGGAGGGTAGGTGATGGGTATTGAAGAGGGCATCTTTTGGGATGAGAACTGGGTGTTGTATGGAAACCAATTTAACAATAAATTTCATATATTAAAAAAAATTATTCTGTTATCAAAAGATATATTTTAAAATAGTTATATTTAATATTTTTAAAATAGTTATATTTAATATATTTTAAAATATTTTAAAACGTCAGCTAAATAAAAGAAAGATTCTACGAACATGCAAACAAAAAGAAAGCAAAGTGGCAATATTAATATTAGGCAAGGTAGTATTTAAGCTTAAAAATCACAAAAACAGGATTAAAAATATTATTATATAATGATAAAAGATATAATTCATTTAAAAATATAACTGCAATAGGATGTTAAAATAAAATGAGTCCTAAAATAGGTTGAGGTCCCAAGAACGTGGTGGCTATTTTCTCATTTGAGCTAAATAAACTCAGTGGATGGAATCAAACCTTCCAGGTTCATCCTGGATGAATGTTGCCCAAGAGGGTGGTTTAGAGTGGCATAGCAGCCCATCTGACATATGGAACTTTCACAAGTCCAGTGTTTGGGGGCTGAAGTCATAGGTAACCTCTAGAGATGCATTTCCTACATAATAGCAAGTGTGGTTGAAAGTTTCCGGTGGACTATATCATTGAGGCCTACAAAAGTACTCCATAAGGTGGAGTCACCACTAAAGAATGCCAAACTTGGACAGCACCAATGATAAATCATAGCAAGTAAGTCTTTTCCCTTCAAAATTCAACATTTTGAAATTTTACAGTAGTCAATTATAATTACTCATAAGGAAGAGAGATTTGTAAATTCCCACTATTAACCAGCTTAACAGCTTCCATTTTTTATTAGTTTCCTATTTTAATGTTTACTTATTTATTTTGTGAGAGGGAGAAAGAGAGAGAGAGAGAAAGAAAGAGAACACATGCACCCAGCGTGTGCCAATGGGGGAGGGGCTGAGAGAGAGAGAGAAAGAATCCCAAGCAGACTCCATGCTCAGCACAGAGCCTGATGCTGCACTCCAGCTCACAACTGTGAGATCATGACTTGAACCAATATCCATAGTAGGACACTTAACTGGCTGAGCACCCAAGCATCCCATTTTTATTAGTTTCTTCTACGTGGTACTACCAAAGAAAACCTAGAGGAATGAAAATTAGAGAATCTATCCTATCTGATGGGCATTAAAGAGGGCATTTGTTGGGATGAGTACTGGGTGTTATATGTAAGTGATGAATCACTAAATTCTACTCCCCAAACCAACACTATGCTATATGTCAACTAACATGAATTTAAATTAACAAAAAATAAGAATTTTGCAAAAACTACTTTACAAAGGTCAAGAATTTATCAATGTCAAGAAGACTTGGATTTGAAATCCAACTATGTGGTTTATAAGCTACCTAACTTTGGGACAATTACCAAACCTCCACACTCAGTTTCCTCATTAGCAAAATGGCATCAGGAAGAGTTCCTAAACCATAGGTAGTTGTGGGGCTTAAGTGAGCTAAATCTTTTTTTTTTAAGTTTATTTTTTTATTTTGAGAGAAAGAGAAAGCATGAAAGAGGGAGGGGCAGAAGGAGAGTGAGCCAGTGAGTGAGCAAGCAAGAATCCCAAGCAGGCTCCACACTGTCAACACAGAGCCCGACATGGGGCTCGAACTCTCGAACCATGAGATCATGACCTGAGCTGAAGTCAGATGCTTAACCAACTGAGCTACCCAGGTGCCCTAGTGAGCTAATTCTTATAAAGAACATAGAATAGTACCCTTTACATACAATACTTAATAAATATTAACTACTACCATATAAAAAAAAATCTACTCTTTTGAAGAACTTCCAGAAACTGAAGGTACTCTTAAAAGTATAGTATAATAAAAGTTCTATTTTATAGGATGACTCCTAGCTTTTATTCATTTTTACCTGTATGATGAAAGCCAAGTTCATAAAGAAAATAGAGAATCTAAATGCCTCAAACTAAAATCATTACATTCCTGCAAAATTAAGAACTCTGAAGAAATGTAAAACTCCTACTTGTTTAAAGAAGTTCTTTAATTAAGGGAGGAAAACCCACAAAGTGAATTTGAGAATGTAATTTCTATTACAATTCACAATTGTCCAAGGACTATATGGCCAGCAGAAAAATATATTTGCTCTTGACAGGTGATAATTTTAACTATTCTCTTTCATTTCAGCTGTCTAAAAAGAGTTATAGGATAAAGTTTAAATTCTTTTGCTTTACACATTAAGCCCTTTATTATCTGATTTCTAATACCTGTCCATCTCCCATTGTGTCCCTAGTAGACTCCTTCTGACCTAGCCATAGTGGCTTTATGTAGTTCTTCAAATGTAACAGACTCTTTTGTTGCCTTGTTTTAGCCCATGTATTTTTCTTTTCTCTGCCTAAAACATTCTTCCCTCTTTCCTTTACCTGGGTAACTTCAACTCTCCTTCAAGACAGCATACCCTGGCATCTCCTCTCTCTCTGCTGACTGAATTATTGCTCTTTTGTACTTCTGTAATATTCTATGAATACTTTTATGACAGCCCTTACATTTCTATATTTTGTAATCAGTAATTTCCTGTCTTCCTAACTAAATGGTAATATTTTTTAGGACACTGACTATGTCTAGTCTTCTGCTGTATTCTTAATAGCTACCTAGCACAGAAGTTACCACATAGAAGGTAAATATATATACATATATGGCCCACAGTCCATCTGTCTCTCTTTCTCATGCACACATACACACACACAAATAATGAGATATATTCTTTTTGGACATATCTCTGGTGTCCTGGGGGCAAGGAGTTACATCTTCCTAAATTATTTCTTTGCTGTTAAAGAAATTTACAATTTGAAGCCTTGAAAGCTTCTTTCTATAATTGTCATTCTTTTGAGAGACATTTCAATTTTTAAATTATTTTTAATTTATTATTATTTATTTTTTATTTGAGAGAGAGAGAGAGAGAGAGAGAGAGAGAGAGAGAGAGAGAGACCATGTCAGTGGGGGAAAAGGGCAGCGGGAGAGAGAGAATCCTAAGCAGGCTTCACACTCAGCACAGACCCTGACATAGGGCTCGATTCCATGATGGGGGAATCATGACCTGAGCCAAATTCAAGAATTAGATGCTCAACTGACTAAGCCAACCAGGCACCCCAACAATTGAGATCATAACACGTGGTGGATGGTAACTCTTAATTGAAGAAGGATATGGGTGATTGAGAAAAGTTTATTAATAAATGTAAAAATCCCTATCTGCTTGCAGTAGAAAAGCAGTGCGGGGGTCGGGGGTGGTGCCTGGGTGGCTCGGCTCAGGTCATGATCTCACAGTTTGTGGGTCTGAGCCCCAGCTGTCTCTGTGCTGACAGCTTGGAGCCTGGAGCCTGCTTCAGATTCTGTGTATGTTTTTCTCTCTCTGCCCCTCTCCTGTGCTCTCTCTCTCTCTCTCAGGAATAAACATTAAAAAATTATAAAAAATAATTTTGACTGATAGAAATAAGAAAAAGATAGAAGACTAGGGGATAGAGAACTTGCTTGCTCTACCTCTAATCATGACAAATAATGTCATAAATGCATATAAGAGAATGTAGATGAACTAGCACAAAACCATTTCCATTAAAAAATTACACAAAGACAAAAATCTCAGTCTGTGCTTTCTCTGTATGTTAAAATAAAATGTTACAGTCTTTGTGATCTCTGAGAATAGGTCAAGTTGGTATAAAAGAAAAAAAAGAAACTTAAGCTGAATGCTAAGAAATTTCTAACTCAAAGACTGAGAAAACTAGACCATACAACAAATAATTTGTATATCTGTGTAAACAGTATTTCACAGTGTTACTTGGAAACATCTGGAAATTTTTTAAATAGACAAAACTTTGGTTAAAGACCTAGAGTCTTTCTTCTCCAACTCATTCCCCCAAATTATTGATAAAATCACTCTAAAAGCACAAATTCAATCATGTTACTACTCTGCTTAAAAGCCTCTAAAGGCTCTGTAATACCTATGGGATAAAATCTAAATTCTACATTAGAACTTACATTAATTCATTTATTCCGCAAACTTCTTGTTCTTTCTCTATCAGAGCCATTCACATAACATCCCTTCTACCTAGGATAGTCTACTCCCTTTCTGCCTGATGAAATTCTACCTGCCTTTTAAGATTCAGCTCAAATAGCATGTGCTTTGTGAAGCCTTTCAAGATTCTACCAGGCAGAATATTTGCTTCTACATATGTGCTTGCACAGAATTTTGTACATGCTCTAATGTATAGCATTAGATATTTGTATGTCTTTCTGCTATAGCAGATTAAGACTAAAAGGCAGGGGATATGTTCTTATTCCTAGTTCAGAGTACAAAATATGGCTTATAATAATTTAATAGGTATATGTTTAGACCTCCAATTGTTTCAAATCATCTGATGTGATAGTTCTTAAAACTTATTAAATGGATCAACAGTGTTTTTTTTTAAGTATTTTAAGGGGTGCCTGGGTGGCTCTGTCAGTTAAGCGTCTGACTCTTGATTTCGGCTCAGGTCATGATCTCACTGTCATGAGATGGAGCCCAGTGTCAGGCTCTGTGTTGGGCTCTGTGCTGCGTGTAGAGCCTACTTAAGATTCTCTCTCTTCCTCCCCCTCTACCCCATCCCTACTCGTGCTCACTCTCTAAAAAAAAAAAAAAATGAATAAAGTATTTTAAGACTATTTTTCCTGAAATAGCTTAAAATAAGTGTTTGGGGTTTTTTTTGTTTTTGTTTTTGTTTTTGTTTTTGTTTTTGCTTTGGTATATTTGTTAATTACTTTAACTATCACTACATGAATTGTGCAGTTATTTTCATTTAAATTTAGTATAAATACTGCAAAAGGATCCTTTAAGTCCAAACACATGGAAGTACTCACTTCTATATTTGGCAGAGTTATTGTCACCTGTTCACCTTTGCCGACTTCAAGCTCTCCTTCACAAGATGTGTCAATGGAAGCAGGTTTGAAGTCATCTAAAAATAGAAACACATATGGATTTTTATAAGATGGAGCAATACCTGGGTACCTGGATATCAAAGGGGTGCCTGTGTGGCTTAGTCAATTAAGCATCCGACTTCGGCCCGGGTCATGATCTCATGGTTTGAGTTTGAGCCCTACATCTGGCTCTGTGCTGACAATGCAGAGACTGCTTCGGATTCTGTCCCCCCCTGTCTCTCTGCCCCTTCCCTACTCATGCTTCCCTCCCTCTCTCTCTCTCAAAAATAAATAAATAAATAAACATTTAAAAAAGTGTGAGCATGTTTCAGAGTGATAAATCATTTTTTAATAGCCAGTAATTAAAATGGTTTAGGAGAGTCTTCATACTACAAATAAAATCCAAACCAGTTTGGAGATACCTATATCTATATCTATATCTATATATCTAGATATCTAGATAGGTATATCTATACCTATAGATATCTATAGGTATAGGTCTATAGGTCTATATATCTATAGGTATAGATATACCTATCTAGATATCTAGATATCTAGATATATAGAGATATAGATATAGATAGGTATATATAACTCTGAGAAAAAAAGAAATAGCTTAACTCTACAACAGTATTCCTCAAACCATGTTCCCTCTGGATCCTGTTTAGACTGCAATCTAGACTAAGATGTTCCACTGCTAAAAACTACATAATGTCAATGTTTTCACAATTTGCTAAAAACTTATATTAGTAGAATGCTTTCAATTTTCAGTCTTTTTCTCCCATAATTTTTCTTAAACCACCTTGGGTGCCTACTATCACTTGCCTGCTGTTCTAGCAGAATACAAAATTAATGAATACGTGGCAAATACACATTCATGGGAAAACTTAAGAAAAAGCAATCACTGAATTTAAAAGTTTGAGTTTTTCATGGATATATTTGCCACTAAAGGATACATAAATGTAATCAAATCTGCAACTTCAGAATACTTAAAATAGCATTTCATTTTGAGTTAAATCATAATTCAAATGATGTTATTAAAATATATTACCCAGAAGAAATTTAGGGTGCTCAGATATTTCACATGCTGAACAAGTTTAAAACCTCTAAGATATGAAAGCCATTTAAAAACAATTCATATCAATACATATTAAGGACTGATAATTCTGATACAGAATTCCTCCAGTTATATACATTTTTCCCAGGTTAACTCTTTATTAAAATATAGCAGACATGCAAACTAGAATGTGAATCATAAGCTTGATGAATTTTCACAAAGTGGCACAAATGTAATCAGCAACCAGATCAAGAAATAGAACATTAGCCTCTGAGAGGCCTCTCCCAATTACCCCTACTCCAAGAGACTGATCTTTATATTAACAGGGAAGTACCCCCAAATGTCTAAATCCAAAGTACTGAACATTTATTAGAATTTAGAGAACTATAATAAGTAGGTCTTGTGAAAGAAGAATCTTCTAGTGCTCATCAAATGATCTGCTGTCTATAAACAAAAGCTGGCCGCTGCTTCTCAATGACAATTATAATGGCTAACATTTATAAGGAACACTTCCTGCCAGGCACCTTGTTAGCACTTCATATTTAATTCTTTAACAACTCTATGAAAAGAAATGAAATCCACTCTTATGTTCCTTAAGCACATATGAGTATAAACAATTCACACTAGGGGCGCCTGGGTGGCGCAGTCGGTTAAGCGTCCGACTTCAGCCAGGTCACGATCTCGCGGTCCTGAGTTTGAGCCCCGCGTCGGGCTCTGGGCTGATGGCTCAGAGCCTGGAGCCTGTTTCCGATTCTGTGTCTCCCTCTCTCTCTGCCCCTCCCCCATTCATGCTCTGTCTCTCTCTGTCCCAAAAATAAATAAACGTTGAAAAAAAAATAAATAAATAAATAAACAATTCACACTAAGTATTCTTTATAGCATGGTTTATTCTTCATGCTGCTTTAATTCAGAACTGAAAACATGCAATAAGTATCTCTCAAATCTTGATGCTTATTTCCAGATTTTAAGAAACAGATTAAAAATACATAGACAATATGAAAAACATGAAAGAATTTGATTTACAATAGTAGTACCATTGAGGATAAAGATTAGACTGAAAATAAATTGGGAAGTTTGTTAGTAGCAGTAAGGTAATGACAAAGATAAAAAATAATTAAGGTGTTAAGTTTTAGATGCTTGAAAGAAGTTCTAGGGAAATAAGTGTTAGTTAATATCAATTAATGAAAAGACAACAATACTAAAGAAAAAAAATCAGAACTGAGCTTGAGTATCATGGAAATAAAGAAAGTAGAAAGCAGAAGACAGAAATAGCCAAGAGAATAAACAAAGATACAAAACAAAAACAATAACAACAATAACTTATGTGTTAATTACTTTATTTTAAATTTTTTCTTAATTACTTTTATCTCATAGCCTTACGAACATTCTCTAAAGTTGTGAATACTCCTATGTTACAGATACAGCAAATGAGGGTAGAAGAAATCAAGTCCCTTACCCAAGATCATGCAGTTAATATTTGCTAAAGCCAGAATAAGGAACTATCAAATTTAACTAGATGAAAAAGATAAGAGGTTGACCAACAATGAATATCAGTCTTATTGATATCAACATTAATGGAGAAAGAAAACAAGTTCAATTTGAGCTAGTAAATACCATTTGTTATCCTAAAGTGAGAACTTCATTTTATAAGGATGTATACATAATAAATGAAGTAACTTCCACTTAAAGTATTTTAATATAAGTAATTTATCATCATGGCCTATGGGATACCCACAGTAACAGACTTTGTTGGTTTTAAAATGTCCTCAACTTCCTAATTTTAACTATCCTTTAAGGTTTTGCTCATCAGTGTAAATACTCATATAAACATTCCTCAATCTTCATCACTCACATCTAATCACTATGTCTTCTTCCATAATATCTTTCAGAGCCATCTCCTATTCCATCTCCTATTCTTGCTGAAGTCAAACTAGTTTTCAATCAACAGAAAGCTACAGCTTGACCATCTGCTTTTCTCTGTTTTTGCTCTTAGAATGTGAATCCTATTTCAAAGTCCCCTCTTCCCTAAAGTAGTCACTATGTGGGGCCCTTTCTCTACTCTCCAAAATCTCAAGTTTTTTGGTCTTCTTCTATAGCATTTACCTACCACTCATCAAAACCTAACATAAACTTCCTGGTATTATTTACCTGTTTCTGTATATGCCCTACTGGACTGTAATTAAAAATTTTTTTTTAATGTTTATTTATTTTTGAGAGAGAGAGAGACAAAGAGCGAGTGGGGGAGGTGCAGAGAGAGAGGGAGACACAGAATCCAAAGCAGGCTCCAGGCTCTGAGCTGTCAGCACAGAGCCTGACGCGGGGCTCGAACTCACAGACTGGACTGTGAGATCATGACCTGAGCCAAAGTCAGACGCTTAACCGACTGAGCCGCCCAGGCACCCCAGAACTGTAATTTTGTAAAACATAATGCTTCATACTTTAATTCCTCCTGAGTTATGGCTCCTAGCATAGTGCCTTTAATATAATGGGCACATATGAGATCTTTGTAATTGACCCTGGTTCATATGTTTATCCCTCTCTGAACCAACTCCAAACTTATTTTTAAGTATAAACTTATTTCAGCTAAATTATGTGCAAAAGACTTGTTTTCTAATTGTCTCCTGAGGATCAGATAAATCTGTATTTCAAGACTCTCATTTCTTTAAGGTAGATACTGCCATATTTGTTTTGTACTTTTCACTAGCACATTTCTGTTCTCATAGAGGGCACTCATTACTTAATATTTGAGTCTCCCTCTCTCTCTGCCCCTCCCCCGTTCATGCTCTGTCTGTCTCTGTCCCAAAAAATAAATAAATGTTGAAAAAAAAATTTAAAAAAAATATTTGACAATAAAGGAATCTCTACAATAAATAGGTAACAGAAATGACATCCTAGAGTAAAGCCAGGGTCTTTTGATCTCCCATATTTTTCTGACAGTGACAGAGGACAATATTGGGAGACCTGTTGCTTAACTACAGTTAAATAATGCTTTAGAGGAGAAGCCAGAAAGGTAATTCAAGGCAGTGAAGCAGATCAGTGGGGAACCACAGTGACCTAGAGAATGGATAAGCCCAATCTCAAGAAGACAACCACAACTTGGATCCAGCCAACTCCTGTCAAGAGGAATATGGGTTTGGTGAGGCCAGGTTATCTTCTGATTTTTTAAAGAGAAGCTGGTAATCCAGATTTCTGTATAAAAGATCTTGATTTTTACATATTTACAACTAGTTTATGCTAAAACAATAACTGTGTGGGTCAAACAAAGCATCTCTAAAGTCAAACTCAGCCAACAGGCTGTTAATCTATAACCTCTGTTTTAGTGTTTAAAACTGATTATTTTTCTTTGTAACATATCATCACTTTAGATCTTCACAACAATTCTTTGAATTGATTATTCTTACCCACATTTTACTAATGGGAAACTCTGCTAAAGTAATGAAGCCAGTTAAAAATCAAATCAGGAACTCAAGCCACAAACTCTATCCACTCATATAGCCTCTTTGCCTTATTATATATCCACAGTTCTTTTTTTTTTTTAATTTTTTTAACGTTTATTTATTCTTGAGACAGAGACAGAGCATGAATGGGAAGGGTCAGAGAGAGAAGGAGACACAGAATCCGAAGCAGGCTCCAGGCTCCGTGCTGTCAGCACAAAGCCCGACGCGGGGCTCGAACCCACAGACCGCGGGATCGTGACCCGAGATGAAGCTGGATGCTCAACTGACTGAACCACCTAGGCACCCCATATGTGTCCAGAGTTCTTAACTTTTGTGTGTGTTGGCAGGGGAGCGGGGGTTGTTAGGAGAGGAGGAATAGTCATAAGTCACTATGGGAATCTGATGAAAATTATAGACCAGCCATAAATCCTCTCTACAGAAAAAATGCATATATGAACATACATATCAAATACTGTATAACTTCAAGAGATTCACAAGTCTCTGAAGCCTTTCTATAGATGTCTACAATATGAGACAACTATAAGAGATAGTAATGTACCCCAAATATCTATAGCTTTATTCAATGATAAGCATGAACTCATAATCAATAAATCTATCAAAACTATTCTGAACCTATTTACATTTCTAATTATTTTACTGTTAGAATTAATAAGTTATACTTTTTATTACTTGTTATATTAATTAGTATTGCCTTTTATTTACTTTCAAACAAGTTTTTTTTAAGAATACAACTTTTGTGTTTCAATGGATTAAGTATAATTCTAGAATTACAGAATTTGTTAAGTAACCTCATGTTTTCTATATGTTTCCAAATATCAAATGTATTTTCTAGGTTGCTATGATTCCAGACTATATAGTTTATTTCTTTCAGTTCTCCTTGGTTTGGAAACCTCACCACCAATTTTACCATTTATTTATTCACTGTGGATATCCTTCTTCTGTGTTATTTTTTTCAGGTTTACAGTACAATTACTTATATTACATATAGAGGAGAGAAACATTTCCTATTCTGTATTAATACTTTTTCAATCAATGTTGATCACTTTTCTGATTATTTTGGCTGTAGTGTCACATAATGTCAATATCTTCAAAAAAGAATCACAATTACTATCATAAATTTACTTCCTCGTATTTGAACTAATTCAACTAACTTGAAAACCCATATCCTTTCCAATATACCACATTTATCAGAGAAAATTAATTGTAAATATAATTTTAATCCAATTTCTCATTAATGTACTTTCTAATGTTTGCTCACACCAAAGCTTAACAACCACTTTTGTGGGAGTGGCTCTACATGAAGGCTCAATCTTCCTCACTGACCATGAGTTCATCAATTACTGTCAAGCAAAAAGTGGTATCATTTACAAACTTAGGAATTTCAATGTTTATTACCTTATCTAGATAGAAATTGTAAAATTAGCACTAGCCCAAATTCAAAATTTATTCTAGTGGGTCCTGTTACTCAAACTCTTCCACCCAGTGAAGTATCTGCTGCTAAACATTGAGCTTATCACTTACAGAACATCCCATGTCTTCCCTACCACATGCCAGACTATCTTTGTGTTAGGTTTTATTGCCAAGCCTTGATAAATGCTTTTTGAAACTCTAAGTAAATGACATTCATTGGCACTCCTCATACACACATGAATATACCCCTTCAAGGATAATGGTAACTATTATTTATTCTCTATGCACCAAAGACTGTGCCAGGTTGTTTATGCAATCTTATTTAATCCTTACCATTTATATATTAGAAAATGAAGGCTGAAAGTTTAGAGAATGTTCCTAAAGGTACATTACTTATTTGGTAGTGGAGGCCAGAATTCACAACCTGTTTTGTTAAAAATATTAGGCAGGCATACAGAGAAAGACAGATACCATATGGTTTCACTCTTATGTGGATCCTGAGAAACTTAACAGAAACCCATGGGGGAGGGGAAGGAAAAAAAAAAAAAAAAAGAGGTTAGAGTGGGAGAGAGCCAAAGCATAAGAGACTGTTAAAAACTGAGAACAAACTGAGGGTTGATGGGGGGTGGGAGGGAGGGGAGGGTGGGTGATGGGTATTGAGGAGGGCACCTTTGGGATGAGCACTGGGTGTTGTATGGAAACCAATTTGACAATAAACTTCATATATTAAAAAAAATATATTAGACAGGCATAATTACCCCTGTACATAAATGTAGAATATTACTTTCTCCCAGATTACACTGACTTGAGTGTTTGTTATAAATTAGGTCCACTTGCTCTGTATAAAAGTAAGATTTCTTGTTCTATAGTTTCCATCCCTTACTCTGAGTCATTAAGAGTGAGGATCATAAGGTAGATGAAACTGTCCTCAAGGCTAATGATTGGTTTTATTCAAATAAATCTAGAAAGATTCTGCCTGCTTCAACAAGAAAAAAAACTAAGGCCAAAAACTTTTCTAATGTCTTCCACAGCACTAAGCGTGTATTCAAATATCTGGGTATATTGTGATGGTTATTCCTATGGTTGTTTTGTCTTTTTTTTTTTCCATTCTTATAGCCAGATCAACTGATTCTCTGACTCTAAAGGCACAATTCCAGCATAGTGATAACTTTTATAAATGAAAAACTTTGAAGCACCTGCAGAGAGCCTTTCAAAAGCTGTATTTTATCCTCTTTGTTTGGGATTCATGCCCTTAAAAGAGGCAAAATTATGCAAAAATGTGTTCTTAAGCAAATCTTTATAATCTTAAGCCTTATGATTTGAAAAATCACTAAAAGGCTACTTTAAACCTGAGAAAGAAGAGGAGAGAGGAGGTATTATTTGCAAGAAAGGCATGGAGAAACCAGGTTATCAGCTTTATCACACTTTTGGAAAATGGAAGTGAAGGAGAGAAACTGCACAGCTAGCACTAGCTGTCTCACTGTGGGTAACCTTGGACGACAGAGAACCGCAAAGCAGAAAAAAACAAAGGACACTGTTGAAGATCTGTTGACAAATATTTCCCCTGTTTATTCTACCAACTGGATGTTAATTTTGCTTAACAAAACCCTTTCATAAAATGTAAATATATTCTTGGAGAGTTAAACCCATTGATCTTTATACCTTTACCCTGGGTTACTTTAATTAGATCATCTACAACTTAACCAAACTTCTGGAGAATGTTGAGGGTTTTTTTTTTAATGTTTATTTTTGAGAGAGAGAGTGCAAGCAGGGGAAGGATGGAGAGAAAGAGGGACAGAAGATCCAAAGCTGGCTCTGTGCTGACAGCAGCAACCCTGAGAGATGGGGTTGAAATCATGAACCCAGAGATGATGACCTGAGCCGAAGTCCAACGCTCAACCAACTGAGCCACCAAGGTGTCTCAAGAAAGTTGAGTTTTAATGGGGTGTTTTGATTGAAACATGGAAAATCTCAGAGCAAAAACCATGAAGATCTCTGGACAGTCTAAGAACACGATGAGTGAGAAAGGTGGAATGATGAGACACTAAAGAAGAACAGGACAGGGGAAAGGAAGTGAAAAAATAGCTACTTTACAATTTTGCCACAGAAAAATAAGAGGTTATGATTCAAAGATCTCAAAGTTTCCTTTCCGCTCTATAATTCTGAGGGTTATTATGCAAAGAATGAAATGTTTTACATACCAAATCATAATATGCTATATTTTCCTTCCTGGAATCTATACCATCCAACTATTAAAGCAAAAGAGATCCTTTTTCTACCTGAACATTACAGAGTGTAATTTACCAGAACTACTTCGAGAGGACAACCAAAAGGAAATCAAAAGGAGAGATCATAGGGAAGTAAATACCTTTCTAAAAAAGAAATGCATAACACACCCTCCAAGACTTTGATAATCAGTATTTGATAGCTGAACGAAATCAGGGGTCCAAAAGAGCTACAGATTACTGGAATGGTTTAGAATACCTACCCAGGAACACACTAAACAAGAACTCTCATCAGTCAGCGACAGAAAAAGTGAAGAAGGGAGGGAATATTTCCCTACCAGCCTCAAGGTACTACCTTCACCCTGCATAATTGTTCGGTCCTTTGCATCCTTCCATCTGTCACCTAACTACCTTCCTATCACCTCTGCATTATACACCAGTCACGTCTTCTCCACAGTCACCCCTGCGGATCTCCTCCACAAAGTTTCCCTTTCTGCTTGTTGGTCTCACTTGAATCTCTCTGCCCAGGGTTTACAACCGACACCTGCTCAACTCTGGCTTCTTCCACGAAACCCCTAGGACTCCAGGCAGGACTGCGGTTAGCACCGGTCACCCCATTCTCCAGCAGAGTAAGGAGGTTTGTGGGATCACAATTCCGAGAAGTTTAATGTCTCCACGTCCCCATCCCCAGAGGTCCCCCTTTCTCCCGGGGATCGTCCTCACTCACAGCGTACAGTGTGGAAGGCGCAGCGCGGCTGCTTCTCGAAACTCTCGCCTAACTTGAGAACCCGCTCGCGATGATCGATGCGCGAGGGTCCCGCAGCTCCATTCATCATTATCCCCTGGCTCTGACTTTATCTCCTACCTCCGCCACCTGCGCTCACTGTCATCTGCCACCTCATCCTGAAGCAGCTGCACTTGCTGAGGCCAGGGCAGCCACCAGACTCCGCCCCGCGCCCGACGCGCGCGGCCCCCGTGAAGCCTCTCGCGTGCTGATTGGCTGCGTGGAGAAGGGCGCCCCGCCCCCTAGCTCCGAGGATCCTGGTCCCGCCTCCAGACCCCTTCCCGCGTTGCGACGCAAGCCGCCTCGGAAAGGCCGCGCAGCTGAGGTGCGTGGTGGGAGGTGGGCCCTTCGGAGGAAGAACGCGAAGACAGGGTGAGGTAACCCGCCTGAGGTGGCGACTGGGGAGAGTGAGAGTCCCGGGTGCTGGGAGGCCTGGTGGGGTTCCGGGCCAAGTATCCCGGTGCTTAGGAGTTCCTAACGGGAGTATCTGTGCCTTTTCTGTGGAGATGTCTAGTGGAAACTGAGGCCCGGGGAGGGGCGGAAGCGGGGCACAAGGCCTGGTATTTTGCCCCAAGGCCTGGTAGCGCGGAAGCTGGGTCTAGAATCCGGAGTGAAGGAGCCTGCGACCTCAGACCTTGAACTTGTCTGGAGGCGACGCCGTTACCTCGCCAATCAACTCCTGATTTCTGTTCCAGAGGAAGTTCTCGGGAGTATTAGGATCGAGACGGGATGAAGAGGATGGGGGGGAAAAGATTACAAGTTAGAAATCACGGTGTTTAGGATCAGTTGCAACGAGATTGCATTCGGTAGCCTTCTTTTATTTACTTCCTTCACAGTGATCTTTGGAGGCAGTAAACGGCACGACCAGGAAGACGAAATTCCCAAAAGATCAAGGTCAGAGTTCGTGCTGTGCAACAGGGTAATAGCATTAATAATTGAAAAATACTTGGTTTTTGTTTTTTTTTTTGTCCTGTCAAAAGTTCATGAGTTTAATGGTAAAGATGAGGGAAGTGTTATATTAGAAGAGAAGCACCCAAGAGAAAGTTTACAGATGGTTGCCATAACGGGTGGTTGTTTTTCAGGGTAAGTGTGTAATCAAACTCTACCCCGTTGCTTAACCTATACTGTAGCCAAATTTGTCAATTTATTGTTCTAGGCAAGTAGGTGAATGTGTTTCTCTAAACCTATCTGCTTGTGTAAATTCTTTTATAAAGTGTATTCAGACTGTTTGGTGTGGTAATTAAGTGCTTCAGATTCTGGAGCCAGAATTTTTGGGTTTGAACCCTAGCTTCATACTTTACAGTGTGACTTCATGCAAACTAAAGTATACTCATCGTTAAAATTAGGGGTGGGGGGAATGATAGTGCTTATTCCTTAGAGTTGTTAAGAGGGTTAAATGAATTAATACATGAATGGATTTAAAACAATTCACAGCACATAAAGGTCTCCAAATGGTTATCGTTATTGAAGTATAACTCTATTATCTGGCAACATTTTAGAACCATCCGTGGTTTCTGCTTTCTTTTCTAAATCTTGAATTATTCTAGAAAGTAGGAATTTTGTTTACTGGTAAGAAAACTGGTTCAGAGAAGCCCAGTCCTCTGACTCTCTGGTCTGTTTTCGTATCTGTGTCATCTATTTGGCACTTAAAATATTTTATATGATTATTTTACATATACGTATATGTGTGTGTGTATTTTTCTTTCCCAACCGACACATGAACAGGGACTCTGTCCTGTATAAAATCTTTGTGATCTATGCATCTAACATAGTGCTCTACACACGTTTGGTGATGATGATAATGTTTCAGTGATCTTTTATTATGTTAGCCAGAGTGCAGCAACAGTGCTTTAAGCCTATTTTACATGAAAAAGATTCCAATTAGAAATCTGAGGTTTCCATAATCCTAATAAAGAGAAAAGCAGAGTCAAGAAATTGACTTTTGGAGTGCCCAAAGTTTGTGCATTCATTCATTCTTTCAACATATGTTTATTAAGTACTTACCAGGTATGGGCAAAGGCACTAGTCTAGTCTCTGGGAATATGGCAGTGAACCAGAGAGATAAGAAGGCAGCCACCAAGGATGGTATGAGCTTTGCTGTCATGAAACTTACCTTCTAGTGTGAATTTTCACCAAACGTATTAAAATGAACCAGGTTGTACGAGTCCAGGAATAAAGAAAAAACCAAAAAAACCTAACCAAACAGGTTAATGAACTAAATAGAGTTGGGAAATACCCCAGGTGACCTTTCACATTGCTTTGTTTAGGTCTACTGATGACATATTACCTCAGGAATTTATAACAGCTGTATGCATTTGTTCTTTTCCACAAATCTATATCCTCATCTAACTTAAAAAATATTGTTATATTTCTGTCTTACACCATTCACAAATAACTTAAATGTGTATTGAATATATAAAGATATAAGTAAATGAAGATCTAACTAAAACAAACCCATAAACGCACCAGAAAAAAGTTGAGACTATATTTTATTTATTTATTTATTTTTAAATTTTTATTTAATTTATTTTTTTAATTTACATCCAAGTTAGCATATAGTGCAACAATGATTTCAGGAGTAGATTCCTTAATGCCCCTTACCCATTTAGCCCATCCCCCCTCCCACAACCCCTCCAGTAACCCTCTAGTCTCCATATTTAAGAGTCTAAGAGACTGTATTTCAACTCTTAGGGTTAAGGAGGACTCTTCTAAGAATGATACCAAAGTAGAAGTGATAGAGGAAAAGATTGTTATATTCAACTACGTGAAAATTGTGAAACTGTGGTGAAGACACCATAATGAAACTTAAAAAAAATAAATGACATAAATTGTTTACACCTAGTATAAAAGATAAAGGTTCATATCCATATATGAAAAGCTGAAAGCTTCTACAAAAGAATAATCCAGTAGGAAAATTGTTGAAGGATATGAATAGAAAATATATGAAAGAAGAAATAACCAGTGAACATGAAACGTGCCTAACTTGTCTAATAATCAAAGCAATACAAATTAAAGATGATATCATTTTCCATCTAGTAGATTGGTAGAAATGTATAAGATAGCAGTATGTATCAGTGAGGGCATAGTAAAAAGAACACCGTCATATGTTGTTAGAGGAAGTATAATTTGAAACACATATTTCAAAGAAAAATTTGGTACCATCTAATCAAAATTTAAAAAATTTATATCCTGTCACCCAGCCATCTGACTTCAAGGGAAATTCATCCTGCAAGATACTAGCATGAGTGCATAAAGATGTGTACATTCATAGTCATTGCAGCATTGCTGGTAATTGCATACTCTGAATGACCTCCAATAGAGGGAATGGTTTAAATATATTTTGATGCACTCTTACAAAGGAAGATAGCATAATGCAACCATTGGAAAGAGTGAGATAACTGTATCCACTCTCTTGGGAAGTAGTATGCCTACTGTGTGACAGGAGTGACACCAGGAGTTGTGCTGGACTTTCTCTGAAATATTTTCAGAAA
This sequence comes from Prionailurus bengalensis, assembly GCF_016509475.1. Classification (NCBI taxonomy): domain Eukaryota; kingdom Metazoa; phylum Chordata; class Mammalia; order Carnivora; family Felidae; genus Prionailurus; species Prionailurus bengalensis. The sequence goes on along the minus strand of NC_057350.1, from coordinate 67,919,355 downwards.
ATTTATATTTTAATGATTTATATTTTACCTAAAAAGGATGACATTTCGATGCTTATGGCCAACTCCTCAATATAAAGGGCAGTTTTGGTGCCAATTTTGAAGAATAATACCTAAAAATAAGTGAGTTAAAAATATGTCATCTGTGTTTTTTATTATTTTACATGGAAGGGAATATAATGAACATTGTATCTAAAACCACAGACTTTGGAGTCAGACTGATCTGGATTTGAATACGGACTCCACCAGATGCTGGTGGAACCATGATAGGTTCCTTCAAAGTTTATTTTTCATATCTGTAAAATGAGATGATTACAGCCTCTACCTCATAGTCTTGTGAGAAGTAAGATAATGTGTGCAAAAGCACTTAGTACAGTGCTTAGTTTATAGTAAAATACTTAATATATGTTGGCTTTTATTGTAAGTGAAGATTGTACTTTTTGTTAAATGATACCGTTGAGCTTTGAGTGTGGTAAACAGCAAATTGAATTGGGATGTGTCTTATATTTAATTTTAAGGTAATTGATTTTATGGTGATGAAAAAGAATGAAATCTTGCCATTTGTAACAACTTGGTTGGCACTGGAGGGTATTATGCTAAGCAAAATAAGCCAGAGAAAGATAACACATGATTTTACTCATGTGTGGAATTTGAGAAACTTAACAAGACCTTAGGGGAAGGGAAGGAACAAGAAGAGAAGAGACAGGGAGGCAAACCCTAAGAGAACAAACTGAGGGTTGATGGGTGGGTGGGCAAAATGGGTGATGGACATTAAGGAGGGCACTTGTTGGGATGAGCACTGAGTGTTGTATGTAAGTTATGAATCACAGGATTCTACTCCTGAAGCCAAGACTACACTAATATGAGGATAATAATAATAATAACAAAGATAATTTGATTGACTATGCTATTTATTAATAAGCTTTTGTTATCTTATAATTACGTCCCATTTCTGAGTTGTGTGTTGAGGATCCCCAAGACCAACCCAAGGTTCAGTGATTCACTGGGAGGGCTGACACCTCTTAGGATATAGTCGTGTTTGTGGCTGTGATTTACAGTGAAGGGATACAAAGCAAAATCAGCAAAGAGAAAAGGCAAATGGGGCCAAATCGAGACGAAAACAGGTGCAAATTTCCAAAAGTCTTCTCCCAGTAGGTTCGTATAAGACACACTTAATTCTTCCTATAATGAACTGTCACATTTTGAAGTGTTGTCTACCAGGGAAGCTCACTAGATACTCAGTGATAAGGGCCTTTATTGGAGGTGGTCATATAGGCATCGTCTACTACCAAGTACCAGAATTCCAAGCTTTTGGAGTGAGAGCAGGCATTCTGCATAAATCACATTGTTTTCACAAACACTTTAGGTACAGTGAGCCACTCTTGTTAGGGAATGGTGGAAACCCTTCTGAAATCCAAGTTCACCAGCTAAGGGCCAGTCTTGGCACCAGCCAAGGGCCAACTTTGTCTCAAGCTATGTTAGCTCTTTCCTGCACATTCAGTGTCTCTTTTATGATCAAAGAAATTAATTTCTATGCCAGGATTATTGTGCAGATTAGAGAGAGTGAATGTGGAGTATCTAGCACTGTTCCTGACGCCCAGTGCGCGATAAATAATACCTGCTGTAGCTGTCATAGTAAGTTATAGGAGTCTCTAGCTCTTTATAGGTTTTCCAATTAGAAACATTAGAATCTCCTGTAAGGAAGAAATTGAAAAATCTATCCTTCACTTCTCAAAGCAAACAAAACAAATTTTATATTGAAACTATTTTTCAAACATTATTTAGGGAGCAAATGTTTTAGGGCTGTTTGACCTTTATCTTTCTGATTCTGTTAAAATATAGGCGATAAGAAATGAAACCAACAGGTACAGACCCAAGGATCTTATCTCTAGCTGCCGAAGTTGCAAACAGTCCTGAGCAGAACGTCCCTATTATACTGTTGAAGTTAAAAGGTAAGAAAATCTTTTTGTGATTGGCTAACACTATTTAAGGAACAAAACAATTCCATCATGGGTATAGTTTTAGCATTTGTTTCTGATTTGTTCAGAAAAATCTTAACATTGTGATAAGAAAGTGCTATGTTTCCTTTTTAAAGTAATTTTAGTTATTATTCAAACTATAAAAATACAAAAGTCTTGGATGTATTGAGCAGAAATAAGTATATTTTCTTTTCTTTTGCCTTAGAAATAATAAACAACACACCTTTAGGAAGCTCAGAGTTGAAGAAAATAAAACAAGATATATATTGTTATGACCTCATTCAGTATTGCCTTTTGGTCCTCAGTCAAGATTGTTCTCGAATCCAGGGTGGTTGGACTACAATTTCCCAGCTTACACAGATATTAAGGTAAAATGAAGCAATGAGTCCTCCTGTTCTTGAGGGATATAGTAGTAGATTCTTATTTTCAACATTTGCTTCTCTTTATTCATCTGCTTAACAAGAATTGGCAACCTTCTGTGGTAGGTTATGGTTGTACTTTTCCTCCTTTATACCATATATTACTCTTTGTAACTGTATTTGTGAATATTTCACTATCTAAAATTTTGCTACATAAGTCCTGTGAAGATGGTGATCATGTCTTTTGCTCACCACTGAGTCCCAAGTACTTAACAGACTCTTTATTCACTAAGGAATATATGAAGAAATGAAGATTTTTAAGGCACTGGCTCTATACTGGAAAAACTTACAGTAGACATGGGATGACAGTCATGTGACTTTATCATACAAGGCTAAATGAAATAGGTGCTAAGATGAAAGATGTAAGCAAAGTACTATAGGAGAACAGATACAAAAGCTAGTCATTTTATGTTGTATTGATTTAGCTATCTCAATTGTATATTTCATTAGGTAACCAAAATCCTGTCCATAAAATTTAGAAGATCAAAATCTTTTATTTTTAAAGGAGATAATAAAATAAACCAGTTGTTCTCAGTGCCTAAGCCACTTTCTAATTAAGTAACTAAACACCTGTATTACTAATTGGAATCTTACCTTTCAAAACTGCTCATTCCTAATTTGTTACTACATAAAGACTGGATTCAATGTGTATAGTTAGAAAAAACTATTAACAGATACACATATCTTGGTGGAATCCAAGTCTTAAGAAATCCCCACGTATGGGGTGCCTGGGTGGCTCAATCGGTTGAGCGTCCAGCTTCAGCTCAGGTCATGATCTCAGTTTGTGGGTTTGAGCCCCACATCTGGCTCTGTGCTGACAGCTTAGAGCCTGGAGCCTGCTTCGAATTCTGTGTCTCCCTCTCTGCTCCTCCCCCGCTCATGCTCTGTCTCTCTCCTTCAAAAATAAATAAAAACATTAAAAAAAAAATCCCCATGTTTGTGCATATACAAAAAACATAATTTTTTAAATTAATGTCCACAATCAAAGTAGGTACTCTTAAATAATTTTTGGGAACGAAAGTAAAAAGAGAAACTGATAAATGTGACTGTTTGTCCATAAATTTTAGGATTGATGTGCAAAAACAAAAGTACATTGAGTGTTAACCAGCTAAATTTTAGCATACTCATATGTAGTCACTATTGCTTATCAGTGTCATCTTCACATGTTGAAAAGCCTCTAACAGCAGTGTTTACTCATTAGAGATCAGTCTTGGGTTGGGTACTCTTGTTAGTATTAGTCTACACCAATACTTTTTATTATCAAGAGCTTTGAATATACCCATTTCATAACTAGGGAGTGACTTTTATGTGAAGTTTCAAGAGGACTCATTTCTCTAAATGACTTTATCTACTTTAACATAAATTGTAAAGTGTCCCTAATAAAGCAAGGTTTTTGTGGTTTACTCTTCTGATATAAGGAATGTGTAGTCAGATATTTTGCAGTTTAAGAAAATAGATCTATTGGAGAGTAGAATTGGTATTAGAGTATTTGATTTCTTCATCTGTCCCTTGTAGACTAATCCTACCCTGGGTATTTTTCAGCTATCAGATGTCTCAAAGGTATCAACACAAATGTTTTTCATGAATTAGACTCCCAAGGTATTGTATTGCTTTTAGAGTGTTTATAGCTCATTCACTGAAAACTTGCCTTGTTTCTCTTTATTGTGAATCAGGTGTATTTTGTTTCCTGAAAAGCTGACAAGTAGGTTTTTAGGACATATGAGTCCTAGCTCTCAGTACAGACAAAGTTCACACCACTGGACTTACTTCTCCAGAAAGTTGTAATGCTAATTTTCCAGCAAAAGTTCTTTATTGGCTTGACAACAAAAGAGATAACTAAAAATTCTCATTAAGGCACAGTGTTGTCTATAGAAGCTCTAGCATTCAACTGAAATTTATAATTAACACAAACAGTCACAGACTTGTGCTCTTATTTTAGTCATTGCTGTGTGGGCTTGGAGCCAGGAGAAGATGCAGAGGAATTTTACAATGAATTGCTTCCATCAGCTGCAGAAAATTTTCTGGTTGTGGGGAGGCGATTGCAAACATGTTTCATCAATGCAGCTAAGGTATATGTGTTTATTCAGGATTTTAATGGCCAAAATTCTTGAGAAGATGTTCCACATTATTTTTCACATGTGCAGTATTTGGCTGAAAGTACAATTAGAATAGTGGATCCAAACATTTTTGAAATTATAACCAAAAAAGCCTCTATGTGTGAAATTTTAAAGTGCTGGCTGAAGTATACCATATGACTTTTTGAAGAATCTGCTTTGCTTCTCAACTTTGAGCAGCACGCATAGACATTTATTTCCATAGCATCTTTCTAAAATACACCTACTTAACAGTAGAGGAAAGTATTGTTCTGTGGCCCAGCACTTTTCTAATAGCTTCTGTGGCACAGAACAATAAAGGTGAACTTTCTGTTTGAACTTTCAGATCTTCTGTAGTCAAAATATTTCAACTCAAACATAGGGCTTACTAAGTCCAGCAAGTATTTCTTGGGTGGATTATGCTAAATGCTGTATGTACTATTTTTTTTTTAACCCACAGATTACTTAGAAATATGTTGCTTAATATCCAAATAGTTGAGAATTTTCTGTTTTTAAAGTTTTTATTCAAATTCCAGTTAGTTAACATGCAGTGTAATATTAGTTTCAAGTGTACAGTTTAGTGAGTCAACTTTCCATATAACACCTGGTGCTCATCACAAGTGCACTCCTTAATCCCCATCACCTATTTAACCCATCCTCCCACCCACCTCCCCTCTGGTAACCATCAGTTTGTTCTCTATAGTTGAGTCTTTCTTGGTTTGCCCCTCTCTTTCCCTCCATGATTGTTTTATTTTTAAATTCCACATATGAGTGAATTTTCTTGATATTTTATTGTTACTAATTTCTACTTTAATTCTATTGTGGTCAGATAACATACTCTGTATCATTTCAATCCTTTGAAATTTTTTTGGACTTGTTTTATGGCCCTTTTATCTTGGTGAATGTTTCATTACAAGCAGTCCTTGCTTTGCACAGTGCTATCTTGATTGAAACTCATGCATATCAGAAACATGTAAAGATTTTGATATGGCACAAGTTTCATTTAACATGGTACCATGCAAAAAGTAAGGACTGCCTGTATATTGAATGTGAACTCTGTTTGTTGTGTGGAATGTTCTGTGAATATCAGATCAATTTAGTTATAATACTTAAAGAAGTTGTAAGTGTACACAGCTGAAACTTCTTTATCTTGTAATATTTCTTGGCTATACGTACATTTGGCCTACTGCTATATTAAATTTTGAACAGATTAACAACTTTTGGGAGTTATGAAGAAAAATAACTAGGTCATCATGGGATATTAAATTTCATTTGAGGTGCTTTAAGTATAAAGAATAGACATAGTCTTATACTTAACACCTAGGCTAATAAAGTCGGCAAGATATTTAGATATTTCTTTAGGAAACATAAGACAGCTCTATTTTTAATTTAAAAAACAACAAATTAAAAAATTATGAATGAAATTGAATGAGACATACAATATGGATGAGATAGTAGTTTGAGTATAAGAAGTATTGTTGACAGGGGCACCTTGGTGGTTCAGTTGGTTAAGCATCCAACTTTGGCTCAGGTCATAATCTCGCAGTTTGTGAGTTCGAGCCCCATGTTGGGCTCTGTGCTCTCAGCTCAGAACCTGGATCCGGCTTTGGATTCTGTGTCTCCCTCTCTCTCTGCCCCTCTCCTGCCTATACTGTGTGTGTGTGTCTCTCAAAAATAAGTAAACATTAAAAAAATTTTGTTTTAAAGTATTGTTGACAGAGAATTTAACTTAGTAGTAGAGTATATAGGCTTTCTATGTAATAGGTCACAAATTCTTCCAGCATCCCCATTGGCATTTTGAGGTTGGTAGCAATAAATAAATTTTATATATTTCTAGACTTAATTCAAGTCAGTTAAAGCAGCACAAACTATGGGAATTTGTGTTAGACTTGATTTCTTTTCCTGGCTGTGCTACAAATTAACTATGGGTTCTTGGGCAGATGACTTGATTTCACTGTTACCAGTTTTCTCCTTTGTAAAATGATTTCTTTTTTCTTTTAAATTTTTAAAAAATTTTTTTAACGTTTTATTTATTTTTGAGATAGGGAGACACAGAGCATGAACAGGGGAGGGTCAGAGAGAGGAAGACACAGAATCTGAAACAGGCTCCAGGCTCTGAGCTGTCAGCACAGAGCCAGACGCGGGGCTTGAACTCATGGACCGCGAGATCATGACCTGAGCCGAAGTCGGCCGCTTAACCAACTGAGCCACCCAGGCGCCCCTTCTTTTAAATTTTTTTAAGGTTTGTTTATTTTTGAAGGAGAGACAGAGTGTGAGTGGGGGAGGAGCAGAAAGAGAGGGAGACACAGAACCTGAAATAGGCTCCAGGCTCTGAGCTGTCAGCACAGAGCCCGATGGGGAGGCTCAAACTCACAAACTGTGAGATCATGACCTGAGCTAAAGTCAGACTCTTAACCGACTGAGCCACCTAGGCGTCCCTGTAAAATAATTTCTATCTCATGAATAGCTCAGACCATTAAGACAGCTTTATGTTTTCTTGAGAGTATTTTTATTTAATATTAGGGGCAATAGTAATTACGGTCTTTTCATTTATATAGTCCTTTAAAACTTTTCGTAATACTTTCCTATTCTTTATTATGGTATTTGTATAGAAACGAAAACTCCTTCAGTAATACATTAAAGGGGGTAAACTACAGCAAAAGAGGGCCACTTTACCACAGAACAAAATGAAAATAGATAAAAAGGAGATTACAGGGGTGTCTGGGTGGCTTAGTCGGTTAAGCATCCAACTCTTAATTTTGGCTCAGGTCATGTTCCCAGGATGGTGGGATCGAGCCCCATGTCAGACTCTGTGCTGAGTGTGGAGCCTGCTTAAGATTCTCTCTCTCTCTTTCTCAAATAATAAAAAAAAAGATTACAAGAAAACTGAATTTATAAGTTTTATCTACCTAAGTGTTTCCCAATCAAAAAAATATTGGGGGCACCTGGGTGGCTCAGTCAGTTAAGCATCCAACTTTGGTTCATGTCACGGTTCACTGGTGAGTTTGAGATGTGCCTTGGGCTCTGCACTAACAATGTGAAGCCTGCTTGGATCCTCTGTCTCCCTCTCTCTGCCCCTCCCCTGCTCATGTGCTCACATGTGTGCTCTTTCTAAAAAATAAATAAACATTAAAAAAAAAAAAAGCCAAACTCATTGTCTAAAGAACCAAACACATTAAAAAAAAATTTTTTTTTAATTAGCTGACATATAGGTAGTAGATCACATGGTGGGACGTACACAGAATGATCTGGCCTAAACTGCAGACTGGTTAAAATATACACACGTACACATACATTTACATATTGCCATAAGAAAAATACCTACCCCAAAATTTTGAAGTGACTTAGGGTGAATTTTGTTAACCAGTGTCAGAAGCCATGAATTTATGGGTGGCATTATCTAATGGGTTTTTTAAGGAAAAAAGGAAGTCTAAGGGCTCTGCACTATTCTTTGAGATTGACAACAATGAAGATTACCACGCTCTTTCTGCTGTGTCTTTTGGTGAAACTGGCAAAGGCACTTTACTGGACTAAAGTATTTCTTGACCTAATGCGACATTTCTTTCTTTTTTAGATTTTGGTTTTTTTGATTGTTGTTGTATTTAAGTTAGCACATGTCTATTTAAGCACCTACCCAACCCTGTGCTAAAGTAATAGGAAGAACATGCTTTTATTATTATAATAATCATTGCAATCATAATGCCTTTGCTGTTGTGATCATTACTTTTGTGCTAGAGTTCAAATGTTTAAGACCTGGGTAAAATTAGTGGCCTTTATACAACTTTCCACTGAAGTTACATGGCCAGTAAATGACAGAATTGTGAACAAAATCTGTTTCTTATTTGCTATTATGACATATATTCTAATCTACTAATCACCCTATTTTCCAGAAAGGAAGAATCAGAAAAAATTGTCGTTTATTTGTAGAATAAATACTGATTGAACACTTACTATGTTTGGAACTGTTTTAGACACTGAGTGTCTAATGGAGAGCCAAGTAACTTGGTCTCTGCTCTCATGGAGTTATAGATTAGAAGCTGCAACTGAAATGTGCTAATAATAATGCTTTACATGCTGACATCTACATTTGCATATAACAGTGATTTTCAAACCTAACTGCATAATCAAATCAGCCACCTAACTTTGTAAAAACACAGATGTTCAGACTTTGACTTTGGAGATTCAAATTGTTTGGGTTAAAGCCTGTACATGGATATACTATATTTAATTTTTAAAAAAGCTCCACAGTGATTCTGATGCATAGCCAGTGTTGAGAAATCCTAATATATCAACTTGTAGTTCTTATACAGTTTATATATTGTCTCATTTGACCTCTGGGTAACAACCATTTCTCTAGTAAGTAGAGTAGGTAGGTATCACCAGCCTGTAACACAAGTTTTATAAATTAAGAAACTAAAGGCTACAAGATAATAAATAACTAAGTAAGATCCAGCAACCAGGTTCTCTTGATTCCCCCCGAGAGAAGTTTCTCTTCTTTTTTTTTTTTTTTTTAAAATAAAGCAATTACAGAAAAGTAATTGGGTTTGTGTGTGTGTTATGTGTATTAAGGGTGAAGAAAAAGATGAATTACTACGCTTTTTCCAAATTGTGACTGATTCTCTCTTCTGGCTTTTGGGAGGCCATGTTCAACTCATCCAAAATGGTAAGAGAAAAGATTTTTAAGGTAACTGATAATCATTGTAAAGTACCTGCTAACAGCTTTTTTTTTCTAAAAATAAATATCTCATTAACTATACAGATAACCACAGTTAAATGAAACTACGTTGAAATAACCACACACAACAAAAAAATAGAAGCCCATCTGTACATTCCAGTTTTAAATAGTCAACATTGACGATGTGAATATTAAGGAGAAAATTGCTTAAATATTATTTAAATATAATTTTTTCTTAGCTCTTACTATTTAGCAAATCAAAGATAAGGATTAATGATAATTTTTAAATTTTTTTAAAGTTTTATTTTTTAATTTACATCCAAGTTAGTTAGCATATAGTGCAACAATGATTTCAGGAATAGATTCCTTAATGCCCTTTACCCATTTAGCCCATCCCCCCCACAACCCCTCCAATAACCCTCTGTTTGTTCTCCATATTTAAGAGTCTCTTATATTTTGTCTGCTTCTCTGTTTCTATATTATTTTTGCTTCTCTTCCCTTATGTTCCTCTGTTTTGTATCTTCAAGTCCTCAAATTAGTGAAGTCGTATGCTATTTATCTTTCTCTGACTAATTTTGCTTAGCATAATACCCTCTAGTTCCATCCACAAAACTGCAAATGACAAGATTTCATGCTTTTTGATTGCCGAGTAATACTCAGCAAGTATACTTGTGTATATATATATACCACATCTTCTTTATCCATTCATCCATCGATGGACATCTGGGCCCTTTCCCTACTTTGGCTATTGTTGATAGAACTGCTGTAAACATTGGGGTGCACGTGCCCCTTCAAAACAGCACACCTGTATCCCTTGGATAAATACCTACTAGTGCAATTGCTGGGTCATAGGGTAGTTCTATTTTTAATTTTTTGAGGAACCTCCATACTGTTTTCCAGAGTGGCTGCACCAATTTGCATTCCCACCAGCAGTGCAAAAGAGATCCTCTTTTTCTGCATCCTCGCCAACATCCGTTGTTGCCTGAGTTGTTAATGTTAGCCATTCTGACAGGTGTGAGGTGGTATCTCATTGTGGTTTTGATTTGTATTTCCCTCATGATGAGTGATGTTGAGCATTTTTTCATGTGTCGGTTGGCCATCTGGAAGTCTTCTTTGGATGATAATTTTAACAACTTAGGGAAAAAGTTTTTTCTAAGCTCCAAAGATTGCATCTATATTTTAGATTTAGTGTGAGAGAAATCCCTATGTACAGAGCATAAATGATTTAATTCATAGCCTAACTATTCATGTAGGAGTAAGCTTTTATATATTGACATTTTACTGAACTTGATAGTTATTTTATAGGATATTTCTACACTTGAGAAATATAAACATGTGTTTTATGTTTTCTTAAGACTGGGGAAGTAATCTTTAATGATAATTGTGGCAACATTCTATCCTTTTGAAAGATTTAATCTAAGATAAATGTAACTATAAGAAAAATATAAGAACACTTTTTTTAGAAGGTGAAAATAGAATTGAATTTTTATTTTAATTTAATTTTTTCAGAATATTATGCATGCACATAAAGAATCAAATAGTTCTATAAGGATTGTTAAAAACAAACCCTGGCCCTTGTGCCTCACTTCATTTCCCATTTTCCAAAGGCAGCAACTAATTATTGCAACAATTATTGCAACTAATACTTTGGGTGGTTATATCCTTTTGAAACTAAGTAGACCCAGAAACCAGGTCCCCTGAAACCCTGATGAATAGTCTCTCTCCCACTCTCTCTCTCTTTTTTTTTTAAATACTTCGTTACTTCCTTTTCTTTTAAAGCATTATCTATTAATTTCCCATTATGAAACAAATATAAAGTTCTCAATTTAAACAACTGTTTTACCAAAAATATAAAGTACTTAGTTTTACTATACTATAATGGGTGGTAAAAGGCCTAGTAAAATGAGAGATAGCAAGAGAGAATACTTGAATAACTTTTAAAATATGCTGTTTTTTTCTTCCAGAAATAGTAATGACAACAAATGTGACTGTTCCTCAGGTTATTCTGTAGATTTAAAATATCAATAAAGTTTGTATTAAAACTAAATTACATGGTTGTGAGATTCATATACAAAAAAAATAAATGGGTACAAAATTGGGGTCTCCTATAACCTTTCTCTCTAAAAAGAATCAGCTCTTATAGAAATGGCAGGCTAAAGGTCTGAGACAGAAAATACGCAAGGTAAGCCTGAAGTATTTTGTATACCAGATAGAAAGGAAGCAAGCAAAATTTATTGGGATTATAAAAAATAAAACAAGTTAATAAACACACACACACACACACACACACACACACACACACACACAATTTATTGGGATTCTGTGAAAAGGATTCAGGAGCCAAAATAAGGAGGCTTCTATTAGCCAAAAATGGGAAATTAGAACAGTAATAAGGATAATAACTACTGAGGATAAAAATATATCAACTATTTAAAAAATTACCATTAAAGTCTACTAGGGAACCAATTCATTTTGGAAACTGGTAAATGAAGAATCCAGAGTTTCTCTTGCTTTTTCTTATGTCTTCATGAGGACAAATTTCTCTTTATAAAACTATTCCAATAGGTGAAAAAGGTAAGATAGATACTGCCATTGTACAACTGTTAGTAAGTGAACAGATTTAGGAATTAATCATCCATCAGTGTCAAAATTTGAGAAGTACCTCCTAATGGCTCAGCATAACCTCACATATGAAATGTAGATGTCAAAAATTCAAACCTGAATCATTTTGATTCTCTAGCTCCAATGACCCATTTATAGAAGGTCAGAGAAACACTAAATTACACCCCAGGAATGCAGTTAACAAATCTAGACTATGGGAACCTCCTAAGACAATTGATATAGTTTTGTCAACAAATAAATTGTAAGAAAAAAAAGAATCCATAGTTTAAAAGAAATTTGAAAGATAACCAGTTACTATGTATAACATTTGTAATTGTGGAATTTATTTATATCTTGATTCAAACAAACTTTAAAAATGCACAAAATAATTGGAAATTGGAGCACTGACTGGATATCTGATAAAATTAAATCATTATTCAGGGCTTCTGGGTGGCTCCATCGGTTGGGCGTCCGACTTCGGCTCAGGTCTTGATCATGATTTCATGGTCAGGTCATGATCTCATGAGCCCCGCTTGGAGCCTGGAGCCTGTTTCAGATTCTGTGTCTCCCTCTCTGCCCCTCCCCTGCTCATGCTCTGTCTCTGTCTCAAAAATGAATAAACATTAAAAAGAAAAAAAAACATTATTCAGTTTAGATATGGTTATGTTTTATTTTTTAATCATATCTTTTGGGAGTATATCTTGAAGTATTTGTGGATAAAATAATTGATGTATTGGATTAGCTTCAAAATAAAATGGGAGGCTGGAAGTGGATAGGCTTGGTGAAAGATGATTGGTCATAAGTTGATCATTGTTAAAGTTGAATGCATGTAGAATCATGATTTATTCTCTCTACTCTTGTGAAGGTTTGAAGCATTCATTGTAAGAAGGTTAATTAAATGGGCACAAGTATTTTTGTTTGGGGGACCAAATAGTTATCTCACACTCAATAAAAACAACTACACTTGAAAAACAGAACAGAGGCTCCAAAAATAAATTCTTTAATAATATAAAACAGTGTAAAAATAAGATGGAATGACTAAAATTATTTTAGCATAACTTTTTCCGGTATAGAAAAAAGATAAGCTCACACACACACACACACACACACACACACACACACACACTGCATATCACGAGTTCAGTGAATTCAGAATTACAAAGAGTTACTAAGGGCAAGGCATAGTCAGTTAAGCATCTGACTTTGGCTCAGGTCATGATCTCACAGTTCTAGCCCTACTTTGAGTGAGCTGGAGCCCTGCTTTGGGTGAGCACAAGCCCCACTTCAGCTGAGTCCTGCTTCTCTCTCTCTGTCTCCCCCTCACTCACACCCTCTCTCTCTCTCTCTCTCAAATTAATTAATTAAAAAGAGTTACTAATAAAACATCTTTAAGTAGACAAAAAGGAAATAATATACTTATTCCAGTTATAAAAAAGAAGTCTTTTACTGTTGAAGTAATAGAAAATAAGAAGCTATAGAAATATTTAATAGTGGAATTTTTTTTGAAGTTGCTAAATGTTAAAAAAATTGATGTTTAGTAAAATATTGAAATATTGGACTTTGTAAATGGAAAAAACAGTAATTAGTATGTGAAAGAAATCAGTATATTCTTTCAGGAGAAAGAAGAGGCAAAGAGTAAAGTTGTTTTGTGGAAGCTAGGATAGTATTCACAGAATTGCCTTGCCTGCACACCTGATCCCACTTTAATTGTAATTCTGATCAGTTAATGGAGAAGGGAGTAGAAACTGACATTTACTGGGAACCTATTCAGTAGGGTAGGTTGTAGGACATTCAGCAGTAGTCTATGAGAGAGCTATTCTTGTTTTACAGTTGAAGAAATGGGAGTTCTGAGAGGTTAAGCAACTTATAGAAGCATCCAGTGTCAGGTCTTCAAAACTGACTTCTCAGAACCTAAAAATTATAAAGCAATAAAAACAAACGTTGTTTTGTAAATGATAATTTCATTATTATTTAAGACAAAATGTTAGCAAACATGTATATTATATAATTGTTTTAAGGATGTAAGCCACTGTTTACAGTCATATGTACCATTTCCATTCCTTCATATTCTCTTTTCTTCACAGGAAATTTGATTTTATTCACTGAAATTTATTGCTAGAAAGATTCGAATTTAGGATATGTTTTGTTTTATTTCTCATTTAATGGGAGATAACAGTAGAGTCTTAGGGTAGTATTTGTGGATGCTTTCTGTTTATAACTTTCATAAAATGGAATCACTTTTTTATGGTTACTGAAACTGCCCATCTTAAAATCTTCTTTATTGTAAAGTATACAAAGGCAGGTATTTTAGTAGAAATGGTCATGCTTGGATTTGATTTTGAAAATAAATGAATCTCGATTGTTTCATAGAATCTTTGTTTTAATTTTTTTCTCTTCTTTTAGTACTACAAAGTGATCATTTCTTACACTTACTGCAAACTGACAACCTTCAAATAGGATCTACAGTCATGACTATGCTACAGAACATACTACAAATCAACAGGTGATTTGGTTTTACAAAGTATTTATTAAAGTATTTATAATTTTTAACTTTTGGTACAGAAGCATTACCAGTTTTATTCCAATTTTGCTGAAATCGTCAATTACTTATGATTTGTACATGATACTTCAAGAACTCTGTTACTACCATTGTCTTTCAGAAAAAAAGAATATAAAATACCATAAAAGACTGGAAATTAATTATTGAATTGGTATCTCAGAGCTTAAGAAGTTTGTAGACAAATCTCAGGCTTAGAGAAGAAATATTTATGGTGCTATCTGAACAAAAATATTGAGACTACAATAAAAAAATGCTTAATCATATATTTATTTAGCGAACTGCAAGCTTACCATTATGCCAGGTGCTTTTCTTAGAATGGCATAAAAGAACTGATAGACAGTTTTTCCAGATTAAAATGGAAAAAGAACTATACACACTTATAATAATTGATTCTTCCAGTTCAGTATGGATTTATTAAATGTCTAAAGTGTCAACTATGTGTCTGTCATTGGGTTCCCAAAGTTGATTAAGATAAAAAATTTGCTTTCAGATAGCTTACAGGATAGCAGGAGACCAACCCACAGACATGATTATATTATAGCATATTAAGTTACAGTTATAAAGGTGTGCACAAGTGTTAGGCTCCTAACCAAAACCAAGGGGTGATACTTCCTCAATATGGTAACACCTGAGGAGAAACTTTAAGAATGAAAAATTAGCTGGAGAGGAAGAAGAGAAAGGCAGAGGTAATAACGTAAGCAAATGCACAAAGAAATAACATGATATGGATGAAAAGTAGGTACAATTCATCATTGCTGGCATCTACAGTTTGGCATGTGGAGGTGACTAACAAGTTCTGCAGACTTAAGTCATGAAGAGCTTATATGTTGTGTTAAGGAAATTTAATCTTATCCTATAGGAAATGGGACTATTAACAGATTTTTAAAGTGGATTAAAATAAGTGTCTTTCACTTACATTACTCAGGTCACTATGTGGAGGAAGAATTTAAGGGGGACAAAACTCTAGACAAAGAAGGCAATTAGAGGAAGCAACTATAGTAATCCAAGTGAAGTAATAAAATTTTGGCGTTGGGCACTGGTACCAAATAGATTAAAAAAAAGTATTTTAAAAACTAATGAAAACCATCAAGACTTTACTTCCACTTATGATTGAAATGGAATAATTGAAATGGATTTACCCTACCACTTGAAGAAAACAAACACCAGGAAAAACATAAAACAACAGTTTTCAGGAAACTGGACTTAAGTCAGTGAAAGAAAAGTGAGCCCTAAGAGAAAGGAATTAATAGGGTGAACCTAATAATTACTTTAACTCCTAGCATTGAGAGGGTTTCCAGACTGTGGCACAGGGAGGGGTATCCTAGCCAGGCTGAGTTGAAAAGGTAGAGGTGAGAGTCTGGGGAGAACAAAATAGCTGGAGTTCATAAGACAGAACACCAAAGAAAAGAGCTACATGCAGAGAGAGCCCCAGAAATCAGAGTCTCCTTCAAGTATTTGGTAGAGTACTGATTGGCATATACATGTGAAGAAACTACTCAATGTCTGCGAAAACAATAATCCAAAACAATGAAAAGGAACAGTATCAGAAGTTCACACAGAGCCAATAATATTGCCTGACTGCCAACAGCCAGGTGGAAAACCTCATGAGTAACAGAACTCAGTAAGGTTTCATCTCAGTAGTGGGGGGATAATTAGCACTAGAACACATTCTGGACCTTCCAAACAAAAGCACAACCCAAAAGGATCAAATTATTTACAAGTAACTGCTCTGGTTTTTGAACATATCTTTATCTTAAAAATCTTTATGGTAAGTTATACAAAGTAGGAAGTATGGCAGAAATGGTCGTGTTTTGATCTGATTTTAAAGGGATGAGAAAATCCCACCTGTGCTATCATAGCATCTTTGATTTCTTTTTTTCGTCTTCCTTTAATAATAATACAAAGTGATAATATCTTACAGTTTCTACTAAAGATGTTCAGGTAGGATCTACAATCATAACTATGCTATAGAATATACTGCAGATTACAGGTGACTTGGTTTTATAAAATGTTACTGCTCTTTTAGTTTTGGTCAGAAGTATTACCAATATGATACTAATTTCACTAAATCATTGGTTGCATATGATTTGCATATGGAACCTGAAAATCTCTAAACAGAAGAAAACTCAAAAATATTTTTAGGAATGCACAAATACCTGGCACCCAACAAGATAAAATTCATACAAGTACCTGGCATGCAAACATGGAGGAAAACAGGACCAATAATGAGAGGAATCAATGGATGAAGACTGACATATATGTTAGAATTAATAGACAAGGACATCAGGAGAGTTATGGGATAGTTAGGATATTAACTGTATTCCATGTTTTAAAAAAGTTTAATAGAGACCTATATGATACAAATCCCAGAGTGAACTTCTAGATATGAAAACTACAAACTCAATATGAAAAATACACTAGATAGGATTCATAGCAGATTAACATTGCAGATTAATGAACTTGAAGACATAGCAGTGGAAACCATCCAAAATGAAACAAAAGGAATAAAGAAAGAAAAACACCTCAGTGAACTGTAGAGCTGATATAGGCATAATTAGAGTATATAAAGGAAGTAGTAGAGTTAGAAGAAAATATTTGAAGAAACCATGTCTAAAAATTTTCCAAATTCATTGAATATTATAATAATCTTACAAATTCAAAATTCTCATCAAACTCCAAGGACAGTAAAATATGACACCAAGTTACATTGAGATCAAAGCATTAGAGGGATGCCTGGGTGGCTCAGTCAGTTAAGTTTCTGACTTTGGCTCAGGTCATGATCTTACGGCTTGTGGGTTCATGCCCCACATTGGGCTGTGTGCTGACAGCTCAGAGCCTGGAGCCTGCTTTGGATTCTGTGTCTCCCTCTCTCTCTGCCCCTCCCCTGTTCATGTTCTTGTTCCCTCTCTCTCTCTTTCTCTCTTTCTCTCTCTCTCTCTCTCTTTCTCTCTCTCTCTGTCAAAAATAAACATTTTTTTTTATTAAAGCGAGTGATAAAGAGAAAATCTTAAAGGCAACCAGAGGAAAAAAGATGTTACACACAGGAATGAAGATAAGAATGACAGTAACTTTCTCATCAGAAACAATACGAAGACAACATCCTTAAAACACTGAAAGAAAACAACTGTCAAACCTAGAATTTTATACCCAGTGGAAATATGTTTCAAAAACAAAGACAAAATGCTTTTTCAGAAATCATCAGCAGACCCACACACAGTACAAGAAATGTTTAAGGAAGTCCTTCAACCAGAGGAAAGAAGATCTACACCAAGTATTGAAGAATATCAGAAATAGTAATCATAGAAGTAACTATAAAAGATTATTTTTCGCATTATAATGATATATGTAATATAATAACATTTGTTTATACAAAAATAAAATGTATTTGAGGGTTTGTAACATATGTATTAGTAAAACGTATTACAACAATAACATAAAGGCTGGGAGGAAAGGAATGGAAGTCTGTTATAAACTCTTACACTATAAATAGGTTTCAGGCTATCTGAAAGTTTGCTTTATGCCTCTTTGCTTTTACGAAAGATGTACATTAGTACCTGTTTTTGCTAACCAAAAGAAATTCAAAGACAGTTTTCACTTCTACAAAATGGTAATTGCTTCTTCTCTTTATGCCATTTTAGCTTATAAAAAGTTTCATAAGAACACTCTAGTTTCTGATAGTGGGAGAAACCTGTACATGAAGTAGTATATCAATTAAGGTTGGTAGTATATCACTTGAAGTTAGACTCTGTTGAAGATATATGCTATGAACCCTAATGCAATCAATAAAATAACAAGACAAGGAGTTATAGCTAATAAGCCAAGATAGGCAGTAAAAAATCATAAAGCAATACTTACTCCAAAGTAAGGCATTAAAAAGAAAAAGGCAAGTAAAGGACAATGGAACAAGTAGTCACCAAATAACAGATGTAAACCTATACTGTATTAGGTACAAATGGCTAGAAACCCTCAGTTACAAGGAACAGCTTGACAGGTTGGATGAAAAAGTAGGAACCAATACATGCAGTCTTCCAGAAATGTACCTTAAATACAAAAACGGGTTCCTGGGTGGCTCAGTTGGTTGAACATTCAACTCTGGTTTCAGATAAGGTCGTGATCCCAGCATCGTGGGATTGAGCCCCAGGTCTGACTCCATGCTGGTTGTGGAGCCTGCTTAAGATTCTCTCTTTCCCTGTCCCCAACTTGTGTGCATGCGCTCTCTCTCTCAAAGAAATAAATAAAAATTATATAAAAACACACAAATAGATTAAAAGTGAAAGGATGAAAAAAGATACACTATGCTATCCCTAGTAAAAAGAAAGCTGGAATACCTATATTAATATCAGAAAAAGTAAGTTTCAGAAAAAAGAATATTCCCAGTGATGGTTATTTCATAATAAAGAATCCGTTCAGGAAAACATGTTTATTGACCTAACAGCAGAGATTAAAGATACAAAGAAAAAATTGATAGATTTGAAAGGTGAAGTTGACAAAACTACAGGTAAAGTGGAAGATGTCTAAACCCCTTTCTTGATAATTGGTAGAATAAGTAGGTAAAAATTATAACTACAGAAGATTTGAACAGTATCAACCAACTTGATTGAAATTTTTAGAACACTCTACCAAAGACCAGAATGCACATTATTTTCAAATGCAAGTGAACATTTACCTAGAGAGGCCATTTGGGGCCATAAAATAGGTTTCAATAAACGTAAAAGGACATAAGTCATATAAAGTATGTTCTCTAACTTCAATGGAATTAAACTAGAAATTAATACCAAGAAGACCTCTGAAAAATCCCCAAATGTGGGGAAAATAGTGCATGTCTAACCCAAAGGACCAAGAAAAAAAATTAACTTAGAAGGTGTTTTTAAATAAATGGAAATTAAAACACCATATCCCAATATCTGGGATGAATCTAAATTAAAGCAGTACTTAATGGGAAAATTTGTACCACTTAATACCAACATAGGTTTCCCCTACTATCTAAAAGTAAAGCAGTCATATAAAACCTTTCCTAAGCAAAGGTATAAAGCAAAGAAACAATTACCGTTAATTTATGTGGGAAAAAATGTTGTGCATTTAAGACCCCAAAAATAACCTCCCAGGTTTTTCTGATAACTTAGGACATATCTTGCTAAAGGTTGCACAGAATAAATTGAGGTACGGCACAGATGCTCACAGACAGTTCAAAGTGATGGCAGCTTGATGCTGAAATACTGAGTGCAGTTTCCAGGGAAGGAGCTTCTTGGTGCCACTCTGGCTTTTTGGGATGTGCACTGCCTCTATAACAGCTTGCTGCAAAACAAATGCTTCCCCCACCCCCACCCCCACCCCCACCTTTTTTTTTTTTTTTTTGGTAAAAGCAGCAACCTTCAAGTTTCTTTTACTTAGCAAAAAACAAGTACTAATGTAGGTATTTCATAGCAGTCAAGGGGTATAATGCAAACTTTTGAAATGCTGGGGATACCTGTATTAGAAAAGAAGAAAAGTGTCAGATTATTGACTTCACCTTCCACTTTAGGAAACTAAGAGGAGGGAATTAAGTTCCAGCAGAAGAAAGAAAATGATAGGGACACCTGGCTGGCTTGGTGGAGTATGCAACTTTGATCTCAGGGTTGTGAATTTAAGCCCCATGTTGGATGTAGAGATTACTTAAAAAAAAAATAATCTTAAAAAAAATGATAAAGATCAAAGCAGAAATCAGTAAAATAGTAACAACAGTATAGAAGATCATTGAAACCATAAGCTGGTTCTTTGAGATGATCAATGAAATTGATAAGTCTGAAACAAGACTGATCAGGGGAAAAAAAAGAATACGACCTACCAATATCAGGAATTAGGAGACAACACAATAAAGTCAATAGACATTAAAAGTACTATAAGGAAATAATGTGAACAACTTTA
Organism: Prionailurus bengalensis; assembly: GCF_016509475.1. Lineage (NCBI taxonomy): Eukaryota > Metazoa > Chordata > Mammalia > Carnivora > Felidae > Prionailurus > Prionailurus bengalensis. Next base: position 67,899,127 of record NC_057350.1, on the reverse strand, counting down.
TGCTTATTAAGGTAAAATGGACAAGTTCTTTGAAAGACACATACTACTAAAACTTGCTCCAGAAGCAACAACAACAACAAAAAAAGAAGTGATAGATAATCTGAATAGCCTATAAGTATGAAGAAATTGATTTTGTGGCTAAAACACTTCCCACAAAGAAAACTTCAGGATTGAACAGCTTTTTCACTGATAAATTCTCATAAACATTTAATGAAATAATCCTGAACAAACTCTTCCAGAATATTGAAGAGAAATAGTTTCCAACTCATAATATGGGATCAGAATTACTTGATACCAAACAAAAGACATTATAATATATTGAAACCCAATAATATATTAAAAAGTTAATAAATTTTGAATAAGTTGGATTTATCCCAGGAATTCAGGGCTAGAGTAATATTCTAAAGTCAAGCAATATAATTCATCATATTAACAAAACAAAAAAGGAAAAATACATCATCGTATCAGTAGATACAGAAAAAAACATTTGAAAAATCCATTATCTGTTCCTGATTTTTCAAAAAGAAAAACAACACGGTACTAGTAGAAAATAGAACTTTGTGAGCCTGATGAAAGTTATCTAGGAAATACTTAATGGTAAAATGCTAAATGCTTTCCCTAAATGATCACGGACAAGATAAGGATCTCCTCTCCAATCACTTCTCTTCAACATTGTATTGGAGTTTCTTTCTTTTACAGTCAAGCAAGGAAAGGAAAAGTTATTTGTACAGACAGGAAGAAACAAAGCTGTCTGTATTTGGAAATGACATTGTCATCTATGTAGAAAAATCAGTAGACTGTACAAAGAAGCCACTAAAATTAGTGATTGTAGCAAGGGTAGTAGGATGTAAAATCAGTATAAAAATATAAATTGAAGTTTTATATCCTTCAATTAATACTCAAAAATTAAAATTTTAAGATATTGCAACTTAAAATAGCATAAAAATATGAAATGGGTTAAATCTGAAAAGAAATGGGAAAGACTTAAAACTTAAGACTGCTGAGAGGAATTAAAGAATATGTAAATAAATGGAAAGATACGCTGTGTAAATAGATGAGTGGTACAATATTAAGATTCAAATTCTCTCCAAATTTAATTGAATTTAACTTAAAAGACTTTAAATGCAATCCCACTCAAAATCTAATTTTTGTAGAAATTGACAAACTGATTTCTACAATTCATATGAAAACCAAAGAACCTAAAATATAAAATAGCCTAACCAACTTTGAAAATGAACAAAGTTGGAGAGCTAACACTACCCAATTTTAAGGCTTTATAAAGCTAACATAATTAAAACAATGAGGTGCTAATGCAAATATATACAAATATATCTATGTAACAGAATAGAATCCAGAAATAGACTTAACACATATATGAACAATTGATTTTCAAAACAGGTGTAAAGGCCATTTAAGGTGAAAGGATAGTTTTTTAAAGTGTGATGGAACAATTAGCTATTGATATTTAAAGAGAAGAATTTTGATCTATACCTCTTAACCAATACAAAAATTAATTCAAAATGGATAATAGACATAAATGCAAAATATAAACTACCAAAGTTCTTGAAGAAAATAGTAGAAAGCCATTATGACCTTGGTTTGCATAAAATTTCTTAAATTGTTAGATATGACAATGAAAGTAAAATCCATGAAAGAAGAAATGATTAGTTTAGACTTCATCAAAAATTTTAAAAATCTGCTCTTCAAAAGACACTATTTAAAAAAATGAAAAAGACAAAACAGACTAGCAGAAAATATTTGAAAAGCATGTATCTTAAGTATTTGTATCTGGAATATATACAAACTCTCAAAATTTAAAAAAGGCCCAGTTTGAAAAATGAGCAAAATGGTGCAGGCACTCTGGAAAACAGTATGGAGATTCCTCAAAAATTTAAAAATAGAATTACCCTATGACCCAGCAATTGCATTACTAGGTATTTATCCAAGGGGTACAGGTATGCTGTTTTGAAGGGACACGTGCACCCCAATGTTTATAGCAGCACTATCAACAATAGCCAAACTATGGAAAGAGCCCAAATGTCCATGGATGGATGGATGGATAAAGAAGATGTGGTGTATACACACACACACACACACACACACACACACACACACACACACACACAATGGAGTATTACTTGGCAATCAAAAAGAATGAAATCTTGTCATTTGCAGCTATGTGGATGGAACTAGAGGGTATTATGCTAAGCGAAATTAGAGAAAGACAAATATTATGACTTCACTCATATGAGGACTTTAAGACACAGAACAGATGAACATAAGGGAAGGGAAGCAAAAATAATATAAAAACAGGGAGGGGGACAAAAACATAAGATACTCTTCAATATATAGAACAAACAGATAACATGGGTGGCATTAAATAAGCACATGAAAAGATGTTCAGCAACACTAGTCATTAGAGAGATATGACTGTACACTTGTTAAATGACTAAAATTTAAAACACTTACTGATTCAAATGTTGACAAAAATATGGAGGAATCAACCCTGCTAGCGGTAGTAATATAATAGTATAGTTACTTTAGAAAATAGTTTGTCATTTTCTTAATAAGCATGTACCTACCATATTTTCCATCCATTCCACTACTAGGTATTTGCCTGAGAAAAATGAAAGCATATGTCCATACAAAGACTTGTACACAAATTTTTTTTTTAATTTTTTTTTCCAACGTTTATTTATTTTTGGGACAGAGAGAGACAGAGCATGAACGGGGGCGGGGCAGAGAGAGAGGGAGACACAGAATCGGAAGCAGGCTCCAGGCTCTGAGCCATCAGCCCAGAGCCCGACACGGGGCTCGAACTCACGGACCGCAAGATCGTGACCTGGCTGAAGTCGGACGTTTAACCGACTGCGCCACCCAGGCGCCCCTGTACACAAATATTAATAGCAGTTTTATCTGTAATAGCTAATGACTAGAAACAATGCAAATGTCCATTACAGGTGAATTAACTATAGGTATATCCATACAATAGACTACTACTCAGTAAAAAAAGAGAATGAACTATTCATACATGAGATAATACAGATGAATATTAAAATAATTGTGCTGAGTGAAAGAAACCGGGCCAAAAAAAGACATACTGTATGATTCCATTTGTATAAAATTCTAGAAAACATAAACTAATTTTAGTGACAGATAGTAGATTAGTGGTTGTCAAGGGATAGGCTAACAGGGAGATGAAGGAGTTGAGGTATGACAGTGAAACACAAGGAAACTTTGTGGCACAATGGGTATGTTCCCTATCGTTATATTGGTGGCAAAATGTGTCAAAAAATTTTTATTCAACTTATTTATTAATGAAGGAACCAGTAAGATGTTTATAGGTTCAAAGGAGAATTTGAGGAAGGGAGATTTATTTTATTTTATTTTATTTTTTTAATTTATATCCAAGTTAGTGTATAGTGCAACAATGATTTCAGGAGTAGATTCCTTAATGCCCCTTACCCATTTAGCCCATCCCCCCTCCTACAACCCCTCCAGCAACCCTCTGTTTGTTCTCCATATTTAATGAGTCTCTTCTGTTTTGTCCCCCTCCCTGTTTTTATATTATTTTTGCTTCCCTTCCCTTATGTTCATCTGTTCTGTGTCTTAAAGTCCTCATATGAGTGAAGTCATAATATTTGTCTTTCTCTAATTTCGCTTAGCATAATACCCTCTAGTTCCATCCACATAGCTGCAAATGACAAGATTTCATTCTTTTTGATTGCCAAGTAATACTCCATTGTGTGTGTGTGTGTGTGTGTGTGTGTGTGTGTGTGTGTGTGTGTATACATACACCACATCTTCTTTATCCATCCATCCATCCATGGACATTTGGGCTCTTTCCATAGTTTGGCTATTGTTGATAGTGCTGCTATAAACATTGGGGTGCACGTGTCCCTTCAAAACAGCATACCTGTACCCCTTGGATAAATACCTAGTAATTCAATTGCTTGGTCGTAGGGTAGTTCTATTTTTAATTTTTTGAGGAATCTTGAGGAAGGGAGATTTAAAGAGGGGTTTGTCAAAGGAATGTACAAATGAATTTGCTAATAGCTAAAAAACCTAATTGATGTCTTATAAAACAGTAGATAGTAACCATTACAGTTACTTTTTCTACTGGACAAATCCATTTCTATCGTTGATTATCTGTTTGCATTGCTGTCAGATAAGAATCACTATTACTCGTTTTTTGTAAGGTTAGCTTATCAAGGTTAGCTTGCAGAATTGCAAAATATCCTAATCAATAGTAAACACATAGTCAAGCAAAGGTACACACCCCTAGAAAATCACATACTCCTTAGGGGCAGGTGAGTGAAAGATACCCAGTAATTTCTTTTGCTGTTTCCAAGTTTCAGATAAGTTTTCATCACGTAAGTAGTACAAGAAGATAATTGTTTATGTAATGAAGGAAATACCTAAGGAAAGATAAATTCCTCCTATATTAAGTCCATGATAATTGAATTCCTATAGGATTTTTCTCACATCGTTAAGCAATGAACCATGTACTGTCTTGTGATTTTCCTCTTATTGTTGCTTTTAAGTTTTTAAATCATCTATGTAATATTTTGCGCGTTTATCTTTCCTCTGCAATTTGATTGTAGGTTTTTCAGAGAGGGCATTCAGCTGCTTTGTATTCCCTGTTTTACCGAGCATGGTACCTTGCACACAGTAGGAATTCAATAAATAATAATTGATTTAATGTGATACATTTGTGGAACTAAGCTCTATGTTTAAAAACCGGGTTATTTTCTTGCATTTGGCCACAGTTAGGCATAAAGTTGCTAAAACTTTTATGTTTAATTTTTATGATACCTATACATCCATTAGTAATGGTACATTCTTTATCTTTTTATTTTGTTCTATTAGGGGTGATTTACTCCGGATAGAAGGAAAAACACTACATTCAATTTTAGATGAAGTTGTTTTCAAGCTTTTATCAACTCCTAGCTCTGTGATAAGAAGTACTGCTGCAAAGCTTCTACTGCTGATGACTGAAACCCATCAGGAAATTTTGATTTTACTGAGACTAAGTGCCTGCTACAAAGGTAGTGCATATATTCTTTATTTTCTTGAGATTCTCAAAAAGAAATTTTTATTGATGGTTTACAAAATTTCTGTATTTTTTAAGGTTTTATTTAAATTCCAGTTGTTATGCAGTGTAATATTAATTTCATGTGTACAATTTAGTGGTTAAATAGTGTTGGGGATTAAGAAGTATGCTTGTAGGGCGCATACGTGGCTCAGTTGGTTGAGCGTCCGACTTCGGCTCAGGTCATGATCTCACCGTCAGTGAGTTCGAGCCCCATGTCGGGCTCTGTGCCGAAAGCTCAGAGCCTGGAGCCTATTTTGGATTCTGTGTCTCCCTCTCTCTGTGACCCTCCCCCGTTCATGCTCTGTCTCTCTCTGTCTCAAAAAAATAAACGTTAAAAAAGAAAATTAAAAAAAAAAAAAGAAGTATGCTTATGATGAGCACTGAGTGTTGTATGGAAGTGTTGAATCACTAAAATTCTTGTACTTTAAAAAACTCAATAACTGGTGTGTGTAGATAAAACCCTATTACAACAGATACCAATTCAGGAAAAAGTCTTTATGTAATCAAGCTATCTTCGTGTCTCAACAGATGGCTTATGGTACTTTGTTGATGAGGTTACAATGGATACTTCTCTGACAAAAAAAGTTGTATATTGAATATACTATGTAGTATAGTAAAATAATGACCAAAAAGACTGGTGACCTTAATAAGATTAACTTTACTGGAGAAAATAGAGCTATGCTTGAGAGATTGACAGCCCTTTTGATCTTTACATCAATTAATAATACTCTTCAGGTCTTTCACTGCTTTTTCTCAAAGCAAACAAAAAGTCTTTCTCACATCCAAAATTATATATGAATAAAAAGTCAGAAATTTGGAGGAGGAAAGGCTCAGCACAATGCCACTCCCATATAATAGCTTTCATTTAATTGAAAATTTACTATGTCAGTCATAGTTCTGCATACCTTATTCTACATTAAAATATTTAAAAACCCTGTGAGATATCCTCATTTAAAAAATTTTTTTTAAATGTTTATTTATTTTTGAGAGAGAGAGAGACAGACCATGAGCAAGGGAGGGGCAGAGAGAGAGGGAGACACAGAATCTGAAGCAGGCTCCAGGCTCCGAGCTGTCAGCACGAAGCCCGACGTGGAGCTCGAACTCACGAACTGTGAGATCATGACCTGAGCCGAAGTCAGACACTCAACCGACTGAGCCACCCAAGCACCCCAAGAGATATCCTCATTTTATAGCAATGGAAGCAGAGCCATGAAAAAAATTAGGTAATTTATCCAGAATCCCACAGATGATGGTGTTTTTGGTTTTGTTTTTAATTGCCAAGCAAAGTTCTGTTAGGTTTGTTTTATTTCTTCGCAACCCGGGGCCATGAATTCATTACACTATATTTTCTTATTCAGCATGGTCAGGAAATAGGTTTCTAGTTCTGAATGTACTCACTAATACAGGGCCATATTATATGGAAATTTTTAAAGATTACAACATTAAATTATGCTTTTAATATCCAGACTGTTACAGTGGCCTTCTAATCATGCTTGATGATTTGGAAAGCACTATTTAGTAGCTTACCTTCCATCAGTCATTACTGTGAACATTGTAATTATTTTGTTATAGGAATAAAGATGGAAAGAAAGTGCCAGTAATAGTATTCTCCAATTGATATTGTGCCAAATAGTCATTTTTAAATTTTGTAATTTGATTTATTCTATAGAAATGTGAATGTCTAATAGAGTTCATTATAAAGGAATTTCACCTTAACAATTCATCTCCCTTTATTTTCTCAATAGTAGAACTTACTCAAGTTTCCTCAAGATATTTTACAATTATTAAACAGAGAGGGAGGCAAACCATAAGAGACTCTTAAATACAGAAAACAAACTGAGGGTAGATGGGAGTGGAGAAAATGGGTGAAGGGCATTAAGGAGGGCAATAGTTGGGATGAGCATTGAGTGAGCATGTTAAGTGATCAATCACTGGATTCTACTCCTGAAGCCAAGACTACACTGTATGTTAACTAATTTGAGAATAAATAAAATTAAAAAAAAATTAGAAAAAAAGCTATTTTACAATTATTAATACTGCTGAGAACTTGAGTTTTGAAGAGAGTATAAAGACATGGTCAGATCTGTATAGTGGCCTCCCCAATTATATACACCAAGGGCATTTTACTTTATTTACAGTGAATACTACAATACATCATTTCAACATGCTTACAAATAGTACTTACTTTATAGCTTATACTACTTCTGTGTTTTATTTTGGAATGAAAATGCAGTATTTATAGCACTTCTATAATAATTGCTCAGTAACCTATTGATTTGCCCCAAATTACATACAATACTGTATATTTTTATTTAATAAATAGCTTTCTTTAAGAATGACTAGTAACCTGTTTAAATGCTTCCACAGTATAGTCATTTACTCAGTATGCTATTTATTTTTAAAAGTGTTTCAGCTTAAGGTATTTATGTTGAAACAGGTAAAAAATTCTATATCTCTCCTCTTTGATTTATCACAATGATTCCACTTAAGATACTGAGGAGACAGCCTTTGCATCAGATATTACAAGTGATCACATAAAATCTCTTAGGACAGAGAAATATCCTAAAGACTTCAATCTAGAAGTCTTTGACAAAAGGAAAAAAAAATCATGTAATTAATCTTACTGTTGTATTCATTTCTTTCTAAAACAGACTTTTTAACCTCAAATTAATCCTGATTAGATAGCAAATCATATTTTATTTTATATGTACCTTTGTTATTCCATTTCAGGACTCAGAAGTCTACGAAATAAGCAGGAGCCTGGGACAGAGTTTAGTCAAGAACTTGGACAGCTCATTGCCCTTTTAACCCCAAAGGTCTATCAGGAAGTAGAAGAACAGGTAATAAATTCTAAAAAAATAACTTGCATATTTGCTAACATGTCAGTAAACATTTTAGTTTCAAAATACTGGAGAGTGGTAGCTTCTTGAATTTTTTATTTGCTGTCTCTCCCCCATTCTTTACTTATCTCCTCAAATATTCAGAGCAGCTGTAGTCTGATAGGGTAAGGGGTTTCTGTGGACCCGATTTTTAACCTTAGAGCCTTTTTTCTTTTTTAGCCTGTTCAAAGAGTTATTCATACCCTTGAATGCTTGAATAAATGAGGTCAGGCATAAGAAGTCAAGCAGAGGGGAAAGCATTAAAAATCAGAACTATGAAATCTTTATAAAAAGAGTAGAAGTGAGATTAATTAAGGAGAATCCAGAGATAATCAGACTGTATCTTGAACACATTCTAGATACTGCCTGAGAACCTAGTGTATGTACTTCTTTTGGCAGGTCAGGTTTAATATTCTTAGACCTTACCTGTCCTTGTCCTATGAAATTGCCTCCTCCCCAGTTTATTAGAGGTAGAGATTAATACTTGCCCAGGCCTGATATTTTGAGAGGTAAACTTCTAAACAAGATTTTCCTAGAAATGTCTCTATATTAATTCTGGCCTTTAATTTCAGAAACTACATCAAGCAGCTTGCTTGATTCAAGCTTATTGGAAGGGTTTCCAAACTAGAAAGAGGTTAAAGAAGCTTCCATCTGCTGTGATTACTTTGCAGAGGAGTTTCAGGTAAAAAGTTCTGGTGAGGCATGATGATCTCAGAGGATAGATATATCTTTTTACACTATAGCTGAGTGAAAACTTAAGGTGTTTTTTCCCTCAATTTTTCTAACACGTTTCTTTTACTCTTTTTTTTTAATTAAAGGATAGTTCACTTACAATATTACATAAGTGTCAATTATACAAAGTGATTCGACATTTATATACATTGTAAAATGATCATCATGATAAGTCTAGTTATCAACTGTCATCACACAAATGTATTACAATATTATTGACTATATTCCCTATGCTATACTTTACATCCTTTTGACTTATTTATTTAATAACTGGAAGCTTATGCCTCTTTTCATTTATTTTGTCCATCCCCCTGCCTGTCTCCCCTCTCTGGCAACAACCAATTTATATCTGTTTTTATAGATCTGTTTGTTTTATTTACTTTGTTTTTTAGATGCTACATATAACTGTAGAATCATATGGAATTTTATTTTCTCTGACTTAATTTCACTTAGTATAATTCCCTCTAGAACCATCGATGTTATCACAAATGGTAAGATTCCATTTGTTTTTATGGCTGAGTAATATTCCATTGTATTTATTTTATATACCACATCTTCTTTATCCGTCTAATTCATGGACACTTATGTTGCTTCCATATCTTGGCTATTGTAAATAATGCTGGAGTGAAGATGGGGTGCATATATCTTTTTGAATTCATATTTTCATTTTCTTTGGATAAATATACATAAATATATTTGCTGGATTATAAGGTATTTCTATTTTTAATTTTTTTAGGAACTTCCATACTGTTATCTATAGTGGCTACACCAGTATACATTTTGACCCCCATGCACTAGGTTTCCCTTTTCTTTCATATCCTTGCCAATACTTGTTATTTCTTGTCTTTTTACACTAGCCACTCTGACAAGTATAAGGTAAAACCTCATTGTGGTTTTGATTTGCATTTCCCTGATGATTAGTGATGTTGAGTATTTTTCCATGTGTCTTTTGGCCATCTGTATGTGTTCCTTAGAAAAATGTGTATTCAGGGTCTCTACCCATTTTTTAACTGAATTTTTTAGGGGCGATTTTTGGTTTTGAGTTGTGTGAGTTCTTTATATATTTTGGATATTAACCCCTTATCAGATATATCATTTGCAGATAATCTTCCCCATTCATAGGTTGCTTTTTGTTTTGTTGGTATTATATCACTGTATAAAAGCTTTTTAGTTTGACATAGTCACAATAGTTTATTTTTCCTTTTGTTTTCTGAGGAGACAGATCCCCCCCAAAAAAAATTGCCAACACTGATGTCCAAGATTTTATTGCCAGTGTTTTGTTTTAGGAGTTTTATGGTTTCATGTCTCACATTTAGGTCTTTAATACACTTAGAGTATTTTTATATAAGAAAGTGGTTTAGTTTCATTCATTTGCATGTAGTTGTCCAATTTTCCCAGCCACCATTTGTTGAAGAGACTATCATTATATATTCTTGCCTCCTTTGTAACAGATAATTGACCATAGGAGTTTGGGTTTATTTCTGAACTCTCTATTCTTTTTCACTGGTCTACATGTTTTTGTGCCAGCACCATACTGTTTTAAATACTAGGGCTTTGTACTATAATTTGAAATCTGGGAACGTGATACCTCCAGCTTTGTTGTTCTTTTTCAAGATTACTTTGGCTATCCAGGGTCTTTTGTTGTTCCATACAACTTTTAGGATTCATTTGTACTAGTTCTGTGAAAAATGCCAATGTAGATAGAGACTGCATTGAATCTGTAGATTACTTTGAGTAGTATGGACATCTTAATATTAATTCTTCTAATCCATGAGCACAGTATATCTTTCCACTTGTGCCATCATCAGTTTCTTTCATCAGTGTCTTACAGTTTTCAGAATACACGTCTTTCACCTCCTTGGTTAAATTTATTACTAGATATTTTGTTATTTTGATAGAATTGTAAGTGGGATTGTTTTCTTAATTTCTCTTTCTGCTACTTCATTATTAGCATATGGAAATATAACAGATGTCTGTCAATTAATTTTTTAACCTACAAATTTAATGAATTAATTTATTCTAATAGTTTTTTGGTGGAATCATTAGGATTTTCTATATATAGTGTTACATCATTTGGAAACAGTGATGGTTTTCTTCTTACTTCCCAGTTTGGATGCCTTGTATCTCTTTTTCTTGTCTGATTGCTATGACTAGGACTTCCAGAACTATGATCAATAAAAGTGGCAAGGGTGGAATCCATGTCTTGTTCCTGATCTTAGAGGAGAAGCTCTGTTTTTCACCATTGAATATGATGTTAGCTATGGGTTTGTCATATATGTCCTGTATTATTTTGAGGTATCTTCCCTCTAAACATACTTCATTGGGAGTTTTTACCATAAATGGCTTATTGGATTTGTCAGATGCTTTATCTACATCTGTTGAGATTATCATATGATTTTTTTCCTTTGTTAATATGGTATATCATATGGATTGATTTGTGGATATTGAACCATCCTTGTATCCCTGGAATAAATCCCACTTGATCATGATGTATGATCCTTTTAATGCATCATTGAATGCCATTTGCTAATATTTTATTGAGGAATTTTGCATCTGTCTATGTTTATCAGGGTTATTGGCCTATAATTTTCTTTTTTTCCTTTTCGTTTTAGTGTCTTTGTCTAGTTTTCGTATCAAGGTAATGCTGGCCTTGTAGAATGAATTTTGAAGTGTTCCTTTCTCTTAAATTTTTTGGAGTAGTTTGAGTAGATACTAACTCTAAATGTTTGGTAGAATTCACCTGGGAAGCCACTGATCCTGGACTTGTGTTTGTTGGAAGCTTTGTTGATAATTGATTTGATATCATTACTAGTAATTGGTCTGTTAAGATTTTGCTTCTTCCTGATTCACTCTTGTAAGATTGTATATTTCATTTTTTGTGGGTTCTATGTTGTCTAATTTGTTGGCATGTAATTTTCCAAGTAGTCTCTTATAATCCTTTGTACTTGTATGGTGTTAGTTGTAACCTCTCTTTCATCTGATTTTATTTATTTGGGCCCTCTCTTTTTTTCTTGATGAATTTGGCTAAAGGTTTATTTTGCTTATATTTTTGAAGAATCAGTTCTTAGTTTCATTGATCTTTTTTTTAAATTTAATTTATTTCTGCTCTGGTCTTCATTATTTTTTTCTTCTATTAGCTGTGGGCTTTTTCTTTTTCTAGTTGTTTTAGGTTTAAGATTAGGTTTTAGATTTTTTTTTTTTTTTTTTTTTTTTTAGGTAGGCCTGTATTGCTATAAACTTTCCTCTTGGAACTACTTTTGCTGAATCCTATAGATTTCGGAATGTTGTGTTTCCATTTTTATTTGTCTCAATGTAATGTTTTATTTCCTGTTTTATTTCTTTGTTGACCCATTGTTTATTTAATAGCATGTTGTTTAGCCTCCACGTGTTTGTGTTTGTTCCAGTTTTTTTTTTTCTTGTAATTGATTTCTAGTTTTATACCATTGTGGTTGGAAGAGATACTTAATATGATTTCAGTCTTAAATTTGTTGAGACTTGTTTTGTTGTTTAACCTGTGATTTATCCTCAAGAATGTTCCATGTGCACTTAAAAAGAATGTGTAGTTTGCTGGTTTTGGATGGAATGTTCTGTGTATATAAATCCATCTGGTCTAAAGTGTCTTTTAAGACCACTTTTTCCTTATTGATTTTCTGTCTCGATGATCTATTCAGTGACATAAATGGGTTATTAAAGTCCCTGCTATTATGTATTACTGTCAGTTTCTCCTTTTACATTTGTTAATAATTTGCTTTAAATATTTAGGTGTGTCTATATTAGGTGCATATATTTATATATGTAATATATTAGGTGAAAAAATATATACGTTTACAACTGTTAAATCCTCCTGTATTGATTTCTTCATCATTATGTAATGCCCTTATTTGTCTCATGGTCTTTGTTATAAAGTCTATTTTGTCTGATATATGTATTGCTGCTTCAGCTTTCTTTTCACTTCATTTGCATGAAATATCTTCTTTCCATCCCTTTATTTTCAGCCTGTATGTGTTTTTAGGTCTGAAATGAGTCTCATAGGCAGCATGTAGATGGGTCTTCTTTTTTACCCTTTAATCATGCTGTGTCTTTTGATTGGACATTAGTCCATTTACATTTAAAGTAATTATAACAGGTGTGTACTTATTGCCATTTTGTTCATTGTTTTTGTGGTTGTTTTTTTCTTGTTTTATTTTCTGTGATTTGATGACTTTTAGTGGTATGCTTGGCTGTCTTTTTAAAATTTTTTGTGTAGCTGTTACAGATTTTGGGTTTGTGGTTACCATGAGGTTCATATATAATGCTCAATTATGGCAGTCTATATTAAGTTAATGTCACTTAAGTTTGAACACATTCTAAAACACTCTCCTACCACCATGTTTTTGACATCATATTTTACTCTTTTAGTGTCTCTTAACTAATTATTGTAGATACACTTGACTATTACTTTTGTCTTTTAGCTTTCATACTAGCTTTATAAGTGGTTCATATACTGTCTTTACTATATGTTTGCTTTTACTAGTGAGATTTTTTTCTTTTCATAAATTTCTTCTAGTTATGGCCTTTAACTGCTTAAAGAAGTCCCTTTTAATATTTCTCATAAGGCTGGTTTTTGTGGTGATGAGCTCCTTTAACTTGTGTTTGTCTGGGGAACTCTATATCTCCTTCTATTTTGAATGATAATATTGCTGGGTACTCTTGGTTGTAGGTTTTTCCTTTCAGAACTTTGAATATATCATTCAACTCCCCTCTGGCCTGCAAAGTTGCTGCTAAATATCAGCCTTGTGCACATTCCCTTATTACATAACTAGTTTCTTATCTCTTGATGATTTTAAGATTCTCTCCAAAATTTTTGACATGTTAATTATTGTGTTTCTTGGTATTAACTTTTTTGGGTTAATCTTGTTGGGAGTTTCTGTGCTTCTTGAACATGGATGTATGTTTCCTTCCCCAGGTTAGGGAGTTTTCAGCTACTATTTCTTCAAATAAGGTTTGTACCCCTTTCTCTTACTCTTCTTCCAAGACCCCTAATATGCAAATGTTAGTACATTTGATGTTGTCCCAGAAGTCTTTTAAACTATTCTAATTTTTTCAAGTTCTTCAGTCTTTTTGCTGGTTTCTACTACATGGTCTTCCAGATTGCTCTTTGGTTTTTCTGCATTATCTAATCTGCTGTTGATTTCCTTCTAACTTATTTTTCGTTTCATTTATTTCATTCTTTAGCTCTGATTGGTTCTTTTTTATATTTTCTGTCTCTTTGTTGAAATTCTCACTGTGTTCATCCATTCTTCTCCCAAGTTTGATGAACATCTTTATGATAATTACTTTGAACTCTTTATATGGTAGATCACACTTTTTGTGTAGTTCTTCTTCTGAAGTTTTGTCTTGTTTTTTCATTTGTACCATATTCCTCTGTCTCCTCATTTTGCCTGACTTTCTGTGTTTGTTTCTATGTATTAGGTAGATCAATTGTTGGTCTTCAAAGAGTAGCCTTATGTAGAAGGTGTCCTGGAGGGGCCAGAAGCACAGTCCTCTCCAGGTCACCAAAACTAAGTGCAACAGGGGTGTCCCCTGTGTTGACTTCATGCACTTTCCTTTTGATTGGGCTGCAACTGTTGTGGGCACACTGGTGGGTCGGGCTGTCTACAGCTCCCCCTACCAGCCAGTTTGGGTGGGCTCCAGTCCAGGCCATTGCTTTCCACTGGATGCAGTGAGGCAGAACATGCTTTTATGAGGTGCTAGTCGCAGCCAATGCCACCTGCCAGTTGGTCTGGTGAGTCCACAGGGCAACGCTGGGGAGTGGTATGTGATGCTAACAGAGTAGATGGGAGAGTATCAGAAATGGAACCCACCAGTACTTCCATTCCCAGAGAAAGTTCTTACAGATCCCTGGTCCTCCAGCACATACCCTAAAATCAGTCAGGAAATCACTCAGCTTTCCTTTACATATAGCTGAGGCACTTTTCAAACTGCTGCCTCTGTGCTGGGTCTCAGAGCAAGTAAGTTTGTGCGTGAGACCTTTAAGAATACAGTCTTTGTTTCCTATAGCCTCTCTGCTGTCCCAGAATTATGCTCCACTGATTTTCAAAGCCAGAAATTTATGGGCACTTCTCTGGATGAACATCTCCAGGACAAGGTAGCCTGATGTCGGGTTTGAAACCCTTGCTGCATAGGGAAGACCTCTATACCTGTGGCATCTCTCCCCCTGTGGGTCACTGCACCAGATCTCATCTCTGTCTCTCCTACTTTTCTCCATGTGCTTTGTCTTTATATCTTTAGCTGTGGAATAGCTAATCTTTAGGTTGTTCTCAGAGAGAGTTGCTCTGTATTTAGTTATAGCCTTATTTTCTGGGGAAGGAGATGAACTCAGGATACTCCTGCTCCACCAACTTGCTCCTCCAGCTGTTTCTTTTACTATTGCTTTCATTCTTGTTCTGAAAACACATTTCTGAGTACCAGCACTCCAGTAACTAGATGTACTTTCAAAGCAAAGGACATAATGAAAGACAAAAATCTGATGGACTAAATATATAGTCTTACTCACTTGATAAGACATTTTTTGTGGGCCAAGCCTACAGAGAGAGGCAGTGATAGTCAATTATTTTATTTAACCCTTGAAGTAAAAAAGTGCCTTAATTGTTCATATGTAATTATGGTAAAAACATGTATGAGTTCATAATGGTTTTAGTATGTTCACTTGAGTTTTATCAGTAAATATGGCACAGATAGGTATTGTCATTTAGATATGACACAGTTTGTCATTCATCCTTGTTTCAAGTGGACCAAAAGTGAAAATACTGACAGCATATTATTTATGACTGACCCATCCAGATTCTTAGAGCCAATGGAAAGAATAACACACACACACACACGTAAATGACTTAGCTCCTAGTCATTTGTGATGAAATAGAGCTATCTCAAAGGTGATTTTCATGTAGCCTTAGACTTAAAGCTAAATTTTCATTTACTAAAGTGAAACTTGCATATTCCAGAAGTCAGTTTTTCAAGAGAACTAAAACTAGTCTTTTAATAACTACAGCTGCATTTCTCAGTTACAAATTTTTTTTAAATAGTGAGCTAAAATTTAGATTTAAATCATTGATGAAAATTTCCTTTAGAAAAGAGTTAAAGATAGATTATTAATATTGGGCATGAGTTTTTTTTTAACATGAATTTTTTAAACCTGTTTCAATTGCCTAATATATGCCAGAGGCCATGCTAGGTATTGGAAGAGTTAAACAGACTTGATTTTGTATTTCACCTCAGCAATTTATGGGCTAAAAGACCCTGGACAAGTTGCCCAACCTCTTTCATCCTCAAATTCTCCATCTATATAATGGCGATAATTGTGTACCTCCCAAGATTAAAATAATATAAAGGGTGTTTGGTTTTTTTTTTAGCATATTACCTGGAACTTAAAAAAATGATAGTGGGGAACTACATATGGCACATTTTTTGCCATTGAAGATTTACAAATCTAGTTAGATAAACAGATATATTAAATGAATAGTACTTGTGAGAGGCAATTATAATCCATTCCAGCATTGCTCATGGTTTACTATGTATCCTACAATGAATTTCTTTAAAAACATTTTTAAAAATATTTCTTTGGTCAAATAAATATGGGTAATGATGAATATTTTGAGAGTCACAATGTATATTATTCTCTTCAAGAATCTGAGATGTTCTTGGCATAGCCTTGCCTTCTGTGGTGAACTCAGAGTATTTATTACTTATGAATTCTACTTGCTATCATTCTCAGCTCTCTGCCCTCTTACATTTAAAGGTACCCCCATAACATGGATTCAGACCTTTAATGTTTAGTCTCACAATAGTTGTCAAATTCGCCCATCTACTTTTTCTTGTAATATAAAAATCTATATTTAAAAGTACCCCAGGATTGCTGATTCTGTTCACTTAAAAGTGTAGTTATAGATTCTTTTTTTTTTAATGTTTATTTACTCTTGAGAGAGAGAGAGAGAGAGCAACAGAGCATGAGGAGGGGAGGGGCAGAGAAAGGGGGAGACACAGAATCTGAAGCAGGTTCCAGGCTCTGAGCTGTCAGCACAGAGCCGGATGCAGGGCTAGAACCCACGAACTGCAAGATCATGACCTGAGCTGAAGCTGGATGCTTTACCGACTGAGCCACCCAGGCACCCCTGGATTCTAATTAATGTTACACTATTTTAAAATAGAAACTGCATTGCTTTATATAACAAAACCAGTCCAGTTATAACTATTTCCGTTAAAAGAAATTAGCTGTGAAGCCAAAATTATTTAAATCTCATGTTATAAACAGTTTGTTTTTTTCCAGTATTTTGAGTTTGAAGTCTTAGAACAGATTGAAGTATAGTTTTAACCTTTGGGTTTTATTTAATTTTTTAATTTCAAGTTTGTTCAGGCTTTAGTACCTTTCCTCTTTTACTAGTTGAAATAATTTATGCAAATTTTTCTTGCTTCCTTTATGACTGAGCTTTCTGCAAAGGTTATTTCTGTCTCTTTGTGGTCAGGTCATTATCTCAGGGTAATTTTTCCCTCCCATGTTTTTTTGGGGAGGAAGGAACTGCCCACCACTCATAATTATGGACCCAGATTCATCAGAGCTTTTTAAATTCCAGCAAGAGGCACTCTTGTGTAGTCATACCCTTATTGATGTGCCTTCTTAGGGGTTTCTTTTCTTTTTTCTTTTTTATGTTGTGTTAGATGCCTTTTGAACTGTCTTTTTTTTTTTAAACTGAAGTGTGATTATTAGTTTCAGGTATACAGTGTAGTGATAAAATCACTCTATACTTAGGCTGTGCTCACCACAAGTGTAGCTACCATCTGTTACCACACAGGCTATTACAATACCATTAACTGTATTCCTTATGCTGTCTGTACCTTTCATCCCTATTAGTTACTTATTCCATAACTAGAAGCCTGTACTTCCCACTCCCCTTCACCCATTTTGCCCATCCTCTCACCACTTGGGGGTTTCTTTTTTACTGAATCATTTTTTATGGTCAGAAACTTTATTTAATGTTAAGTGCTCTTTTCCTCAGCAAGGTTTTCTGAAGCAGCTAATAGCTGCACCAGTTATCTTTGGGAAACCACACAACCTACCTACCTTTATCATAGTGCTGACATTTTGGTGTCTTTGTTTTCTTTTTTAATTTTTTTTTTAACATTTATTCATTTTTGAGAGTGAGAGAGACAGAGTGTGAGTGGGGGAAGGGCAGAGAGAGAGGGAGACACAGAATCTGAAGCAGGCTCCATGCTCTGAGCTGTCAGAACAGAGCCTGACGCGGGGCTCGAACTCACGGACAGGGAGATCATGACGTGAGCTGAAGTTGGACGCTTAACCAACTGAGCCACCCAGGCCCCAATATTTTGGTGTCTTAATTATACTTGTTTCACTTTGTAGGGGAAGAAAAAAATGTTTCCTCTACCTATCTTAGGTTCATTCCCTGGGGCTCTGAAAATTAGACTGACAAAAAAGGGAAACAAAACAGATTAACAAGAGAAAAACAGTTTATTAATGTGTGCAGTACACATCCTGCAGAAGAAACCTCACATAATGAGTAACTCCAATGAGTGGTTTGGGCTTGGGTAGCATCTTAACAAAGAATAATAAATTCTTAGAGAGGTGACAGGTAAAAACAAAAGGGGTTTTAGGCTTCCAACATCAGGAAATTATGGGAAGGTAAATATATTTGGAAAACTAATAGCATATGTGGGTTATTTGTCTAGATCCATCTTGGCACCAACTTTCCATCTTCATAGCCATAAAACCTCTTTGGGAGGGGGGATTTATAGCAGTCTTCATTTCTGAGAGGCTTCTGCTTTTAGTTTGATAAAGTATGCTCTGGAAAGACTCTTTCTGCACTGGCAGATTCTCATTTGCCTCTCTCTCATTTGCCTGCTCAAAATTAATCTTTATGCCAAAGTAGCATATTCTGCTACCTTTCAACTTCTTGAAATTTAGCTTCTGAAGGGCAGAAATATTATCTATTCTCTGTTCGCCTGAGTTGCAGTATCAAGCAGACAGCAATCACTCTTTATAAATATTTGTTGAGTTAATGAACAGAGCCCATCAACTATTTTGGCCATGAACTCATATGGTGTTCCCCTAGTTCATACTTACTATTCTGCAAAAGAGGAATTCCTAGAGAATTCCTGATATTTTGGCAGTAGATCGTTTGGTCACTCTTTGATGGTAAAGATTCATGTTGATTAAATGTAGATCATGGAATGTACTTATATAAATTATCTTGCAAATATATCTGATCGGTCATTTCATTTATAGAAGTGCAGTACAGTTGTCAGATGGTCAAATGCCTATTCTTTCTTACAAAGAAACCAGTTAAATGAGTACTCAAATTTTTTAGTGATTAAAGGAACTCCTAACTAGAACTACAGAGTAAGTAGCTACTAGTAACTAACTAGAATGTTCCTAAGTGGGAGGAAAACATTCAAATTCAAAATCACATTAATTCCTAATAAATGTTTTCAAACATGAATAAAGCATGTGAATCCAGAAACACATATTTATCATTTGTCATTTCAATCACTGAACCTCACTTTTCTACTATATTTCTGTGTTTTACTTCTGCACACACCAGAATCTTTTCATTTTTGCCATATTTTATAGCCTGTATGCTTAAGCTTTTACCCAGACACAGTTTTCTGACAGATTAAATGTCCTAGCAATTCAGTTTTAATGATTACTAGGTTTCTTATACTAATAGTAAATTTAAAATAATGATAATGCAATGTTAAACATGATAATCTATAAACAATTAGACAGTTTAAAAGGAGATTTTGTTTAGGGACAGTTGTTCTCTTTTATCCTCCATAAGTAGGTAAAGGGCAAAATGTCCTTACTTATATGCTGTATACAACCCACAATTTTGCAGGGAGAGTTCTATAGGAGAGGCAAGTTTACATCAGCATTGTTTGAGAACGTAAAGATCCCTTACTTCATTTCCAAATTTTGGAAAGAGGAAAAGACACTTAGAAACTATTTAGCTAACCCTACATCCTCTCTAGAACCCCTTCTCCTTTTGGCACACATGAACTTGAGGTCTTCTCTACCTTTCTTAATAGGGTAATAAGAAAGACATTTTGAAACAGACCTTTGACTCTTGACAAAGTGTACAACTAGAAAAAACCCTTAAGTTGTAATTGGTAGCAGTTAGGGAATACAAAGAAAATAAGCAAAAATCACACACAAAAAATTTTATCAGAATAATTTTGTGAGTTTTCCTCTTCTGTTTTAAGAGATTTTTAAATTGCTTTATGCTTGTTTTTCCTTTTCCAAAAGCAACTGAATTAAAAACCATTATAACTCTCAATAACTATACCATTTTGAAGTCTGCCTGTCTACAAAGCTATAGCCAAGGTACCTCATTTCTGGAAAAAGAATCTAAGAACAAATGCTTTTGAGTGAGGCACAAGCAAATTAAGTCTATAGAAGTAAAATAAATAATGTATTCTTCTCTTCTTAATCCTTTTTTGATTTCTCTTTCTGGAAGCATTTTGAGTATATTTATTATAGATTAATACTTGTGATCTCCTTGCATAGTGATATAGGAAGCAAACTGGACAGAAATGGCTAAGGACAAATTTTGGTGAATAAAAGCAGATAATATACAAATACTAATTAAGTATTTGTGGCCACATGAAAATTTCATAGTTGGTTCTAATAATAAATGTTATTAGTCAATTAATTGAGAAATAGGTAAACATGAAGAAAATAAAAATCATTCATAATTTCATGCAGTTAAATTGCTATTGAAATTTTTTTAATATATGTAATATGTATTTTTAACACAATTTGGAATGTTTTTTATATCCTGATTTTATTTTTACTTGACATTAGATTTGGGTCTTTTCCCAAGTTGCTGAATTTGGAAAATTTTGAATTTTTTATTTTTTTATTCATAGAATCCTGTTCAGTGAATGAGCCAGTAATTTATCCAGTTCCCTATTGTTTTCAACTTGTTACAGTTGTAACAAGGCTGCATATATATAATTACTAGTGAGGTTAAACATTTTTTCATATACTTCTTAAATGGGTGCATCATTTATGAAAAAATTACGTATAAGGTACTTATTGTTTCTGTCACAGATCTAAACGAAGCAAGATCTTACTAAAGCTAGACAGGCAGAAGGAAGAAGAGGATCGCAGATTACAGTTGCACATTCAAAGACAGAGAGCCATGAGACTGTCCCGAGAATTACGGCTGAGTATGCTTGAAATAGTTCATCCAGGTGCGTGGCAATGTCAATTTTCTAAGTGTAAAAATATTTAAAGCATCTTTTAATGAGCCAGATTTCCCGCTACCTGATTTTTTTTTTCTTTTAATTTGGAGCGTTTCCCTGTTTCTCCCTTTTCCAGGTAAACCTTGTTAAATCTCGAGTCAAAAAAAAAAGTTACTATTTTTTCTGATTAAGGCCTATTATTGATGATGAACAGTCTCTCAACTAGTTTTTGTATCTTTTGGATAAATTAGTGAAACATAAAAATATGTGATAGCT
The DNA here is from genome assembly GCF_016509475.1 of Prionailurus bengalensis. Classification (NCBI taxonomy): domain Eukaryota; kingdom Metazoa; phylum Chordata; class Mammalia; order Carnivora; family Felidae; genus Prionailurus; species Prionailurus bengalensis. The sequence goes on along the minus strand of NC_057350.1, from coordinate 67,877,911 downwards.
TTAAAGATAGCTTTCAGAGACATAGAGAAAGAATCCCCTTGACCCTAAGTAAGGAGTTTGAATATTGCTACATTCTGGCATCTGAACTTTACTCATACACCAGTATAAACCTTGTGACATCTTACCACCTTTGATACACTAAACTGAGATTAATATTACAGTCTGGGAATTGGAATGGTTTTAAGATTGTTTTTGTTCTTCCCCTTCCCCTCCTACCACTCACTCCCAGTGTTCTCCACTACCCTCTTATTTCTCATTTTTTCCCTTAAATATAAATGTTTCATAGTGTTCCATCTTTACTCCTCACTCTCATGTTGCTCTTTCTGCAGTATCTTATCCGTAACTATAGCTTCAATTACCAACTGAGTGAACATTCAAATCTTGTTTGCATCTTCACCCTCCCAAGCTCTAAACCAGCTACTTCCTAATAAACCTTTTTACAAAATGAAATGTTCTTTATTTGCACTGTTTAATATGGTTCCCACTGGCTAGACATGACCATTGAGTACTTGAAATATGGTTAGTGCATGCAAGCACATGAATCTTTAATTTCACTTTATTTAAAGTAGCTATTTGTGGTTAGTGTCAACTATATTGGACTGCACAGCTCTGTAGCCAGTTCTCTATTGGATAGCTTTACTTAGATATCCACAGGCATCCTAAAACTAGTCATTATCTCCCCACTTCCCCCACCAATTTCCTCTCCCTGTATTCCCCTTCTCAGATAATGGCACCAACAATCCACTCAATTTCCCATCTGTGAGACGCCCTAGAGTTCTTTCTCTTTCTCACGTACAACGAGTCTGAGAAAGAAAAAAAAAAGTCATCTGTAGATAAGAGAAATTTAGAAGTACACAGAGTAGTTAATACATACACACATTTTGCCTTTTCCCTCTTGTGGTATGGATTGAATTCCTACTATGTACTTGGGATTCTTTTTTCTAAATATTCTTACTATTGGATTATTAATATTAACCCTTTTCTCATTACTTTGCCACAAAAAAATTATATGAATCTTTTCTCTAAAAGAAGCGACATAATCTGAGAAAGCTTTTGGAGTTTTTTTTTTTTCCTACTATGTTAGAACTACTGTAAAATAATAAAATTGGGGAAATTAATGAACAATATTTAAAGAAACAAATAAAAAGACCGTAAGATTGTTGTTATTATCATTGTCCTGATTCCAGAACTTGAAAAAGCATAGTAGTTGAGTATGTTGTAATAGTGTGTGTCATCTTTCTAGGTCAGGTGGAAAAACATAATCGGGAAATAGAAGAGAAATCAGCATTGATTATCCAGAAACACTGGAGAGGGTACAGGGAAAGGAAAATTTTTCGCCAACAGAGGCCATCTCTCACGGAGTATAAAGCAGCTGTCACACTTCAGAGAGCAGTGAGTCTAATGTAGTAAAAAGATTACTGGATTAGGAAGCAAAAACATGGATTCAAACCTGACCTTGGATATACCTGCTGTAAAGTCTAGTCACGGAGCTTTTCTGAGTCTTAGTTTCTAGCTCTATAAAATAAGAACCTCTTTACCACTGGACAAACTGATTTAGACACCCAGTCCTTAGTACTTCCATTGAACCTTGAACATCATTTATCATACTGCAGTGTTATTTGTTCGGTTTTTTTTTTTTTTTTTCTTTCTTGGCCTGTGACTTCCTGAAGGGTAAGGAACTCTTATTTATTGTTGTCAGCCTTCAGCATGTGCTTGGCATATGAATGGATGTTTACCGTACCTTTTTCGCTTAATTGTTATGTGAGTCAGATGACCTGATTTTTGGGAAAGTATTTTATAAAGTGCAAAGCCTGTACCAGTTCAGCACATCATATTTTATTTTTTTAATGTACAGATAATATATTAGATATAATTGGATCGCTGTAATTCTTGAATTATAGAATGGTGTTCTTAAATGATAATTTTCCTGAGATTTATCTGGAGCATAGTAATATTTTATTGCCTTGGAAAAGTATAGCAAACAGGCTATTTATTTCATTCAGTGACCAATTTTCCTAACATCTGTTATTTGCTTATACCTGTTAACTTTCAGGTCTATAGGATTTCGGGTCTATAGCAGTTATCTTTATGATACTTTATTGTTGAATTTTAGGTTAATTTCAGTTTTTTACAGTGATAAATTTTGAATAGTCTCTTTGTTAATTCTCCATGATTAACTTCTTACAAAGATAATTAAAAACCACTCTTTAAAAAATAGGAAAGAGTAAGTACTAAAAAAAATAGGAAAAAGTAAGTAAGTAAGGAAAGAGAAGTAGGTAGATTTCTGTTGCCCCCTTCTTCCTCAGACTTTTTGGGTGATGTCAGGCTCTGTCTGCAACAAACAATCCTATACCATCACCAAACAACACTCACACCTGCTTTTTACCCTCTGCTACATAAGGCCATCTAAGAACCTATGGATATCCATGTTGGAGATACTTCTTTTAGGGGAGGAACCCTTGGGTGCTTTCTAGTACTTTTTATCTCATGGCTTCCTCCTTTTTAAATTCTTTTCTGTCAGAGAATCAACTAGGACCTTATGAAATTGAATTACTACTTTGACAATTTAGATAAGCCCAATATTTTATAAAAGGATCCTGTACTCTAAAATGAGATACCCCAGTTTGTCCACTGTTCCTTAAAGAAAGAAGCACAGAGGTCATTATAGAGGAGGATATCTGACAGCTATGAAGGCAAAGTCATTTTGGCTTTCACAATTTTTTTTTGGCATAAAAGGAAAAAGATTAGTCATATCTGCCTCATGTCTCCCCCACCCAAAAGAAGGAATACAGGTCTCCATTGTAAGACAAAAAGGGATGGGTCAAGGTCATGTTTTGTTCTTTGCAGCTCACTACTAGAAATAATGGTGAAGTCAAAGCAAAGCTAGCCAAAAATAGAAAAGGTAGGAAGAGAATTCCTTTCAAAGAGGGAAAAGAGAAACAAATCATTATGAAGTACAGAGAGGGAAATGAAAGTAGTAGAGAAAATTAGGATAAGGCAATCAGTGGTCAGTAAACAACACATTTTACTACATTTCAAAGCATCCTTTTTTAAGACATACTAAAGACCTATGTATAGACTATGTCCAATACAGTACCCACTAACTACATGTGAGTACTGAGTACTTGACATGCAGCTAGTCAAAATTGGAATGTGCCATAAGTGTAAAATACCACATTTTGAAGACTTAGTATGAGAGTGTAAAATACTTCATTAATAATTTTTATATTGAATATATGTTGAAGTGCCAATATCTTTTACATATATTGAGTTATATATAGTATGTTTATATAGCTCAGTATTTGCAAAATATTAATTTTGACTGTTCCTTTTACTTTTTTATATGGCTACTAGAAAGTTTAAAATTACATATGTGACTTCCATTATATTTTTATTAGCACTACTATTGATCTTAGTAAGAAAAAAAAAGGAATAATTAATTAGTTTCACTGAAAGTAGTAGGAATATCATTTCCTTGAACTTGTCCTTTGGGAGGAGCTGCTTTTTAGTGTTTTTGGCAGGAAAAGGCCAGAACTATGTTTTGCCTTTCTCCCTTCCTTATTTTTTTGAAAAAGGAGAGGCATTGTTTCTCATGTAATTGGAAATTGAAAAAACCCTATGTAAACTTGCTAATTTCAAATTACACATTTTTAACCCAGATAATAAGTGGGAGTTCTTTGTAGTGGTATAGTGTTGAAATTAAGTTTGAAGAGTTAGCTGCATTTTCCCTTTTAACAGCTCCATGATTTTCTTCTCTTGCTTTCTCATCTCTTAAGAAAGTTAGAAGGAAGGTGATGGTTGATGGTGTCTGGTCTCTAGAGCCAGAATGATAGTAGTGCTTGCTACTTAATTATAGCAGAAAAGTACTTTGCACTATTATACAAATCCATCACAGACTGACCACAAAAACACTTAGAGAAACCCTTAGCAGTTGAGAAAATAAATAAAAACTGGAAGATAAATAACAATTTCAGAGAGTCCTCAAGTGGCAAAGAATGAAGAAATAAAAGGTTAAGGCGGGCTTTTTTGATCTAGGGACAGAAATTTCGCTGTTCTGGTACCTTTACTCTGATGTTCCCAGCTAATAGCAGGAGGTAGAAGAGAGAGAGAAGGAGAAGCAAGGAAGAAGAATCAAGTAAAGGGAACAATACAAGGGAGAGGGTCTCTTAACAGGAGGATGCAAGCACAGTTGAAGGCTCCAGTAACATACTAAAAACAGGGATATTAGGGAAATTTTATATAGTGAGTGAGAATACTTCCAGCTCTGTTCACCACGCCCTCAGGTCCCTGTGTGCCATCAGCCAGGCTTATCTCTTGCAAACAGTAGATTGAGAATATTTTCTTTGGGAAATCTGAGAAGAGTTACAAGTATGCTCACGATGGGGTACTCCACAAAGAAACAGCCCAGGTCAGTAGTTTTATATTAAAATACACAGTAGATAAGGCCTACCCACCAGCCCAGAATTTCTAACAACTTCTTAGTTTTCACTCTTAAATATCAGCTCAAAGTGTCACTGAATATCTGAGAAAAGCTGAAGCCAAAACAAACAATAAAACTACTTGGTGGAAATAGAGATATTGCAGGGATAAGAAGACTTTTTAAAAATCTGGTAATTCCTCAGAGCTAAGAGAAGATAATGCATGAAACAAAACCAGGATGCTATATAAAGGGGAACAAATAGAAGAAAAATTGGCAGAAGAAAAAATGAAAGACATAATAAAAGGACTAGGGGGGAAAAAATTAGGAAATCCAGAGAGCAGGGCAAAAAGAAAAGAAAACCAGTCCAGGAAGTCAAATATTCAAACATTTGAAACAAAGAACAGAAAAAAACCTGAGGAGAGGTAATCAAATAATTCAATATTTCCCAGAACTCAGTGTCATTAGTTTTAGATTAAAAGGGCTAACTAAATGTCTAAAACGAGGACAGAAATACACCCACATTTATTTTACATTACTGTGAACTACACTGGGGACACACATACTTCTCAGTAGCAACATTGGAAGCTAAAATATATTGGAGTAAGGCTGTTACATTTTGGAGGGAAAAGGATTTCCTACTAGAATTCTATATCATCTGCACCATCAGTTAAAGATAAGGGTAAACTAAAGAATTTTCACGTATCACAAAGTCTCTAAAACAAGAAAAAAGACAATGTGGAATATAGTAACGTGCAAAGGAAAGATGAAAAGGAGTCGCTAAGATGATGGTGAATGGAGATCTCAGGATGACATGCATCAGGCATAGAGAACAGTCAATCCAGTTTTGAGCAGGTCAGAAAGCTCCAGAAAATGTATATCCCAGAAAACAAATTTGATAGAATGCCTGATATGTTTTAATGTATTAAGTAAGCATTAGGACAGAGTTTAGATGCATGATCAGGGGTAAGTACATAGAAAAGTAATCATTGGAAAACAACACACTTATTTATTCTACAGAAAATAAAAAATGTGCAAGAAAGGAAAAGTAATCATATACTATATGGTTCAAAATTGAATGACCTTTTTGTAGTTATAATTATGTAAGCACTGCACATTGATTTAACTAAATTTACAATAATATTGGATGTTTGGGGATGTGGAAAATATGTGGGAGGGCAAGCAGTGAAAGAGAGCTAAGCTAAATCCTTATCTGCTATAGAAGAAGGTGGATAGATAATACCCATACTTGAAAAATTGCAGAAAAGTAGATGAAGATAAACAAAAGAAGAAGCTTCTTCAAAAGAAGAAGCTGGAAGAGTTAAAGTTGTCTTTGAGGGTGGGGGCAGAGAGCTGTAGTTGTTTTTTTTAATAATAATTCTTATAAAACTGCCACATTAAACAGTAGAATTACATCAATGATTTTTTTTTCTGGAAAGCACTGAATAGTAAAATATTTTATACTTTGTGAGCCAGTCTTGCAACTGTTCAGCTCTATAATTATAGTACAGAGGAAGCTGAAAACAATACATAAGCAAGCATGAAACATCAATAATATGTTATTTGTAGACAATGAATTTTGAATTTCATATAATTTTCACAAGTCAATATATTCTTTTTAAACATATAAAAGTACAAACCATTTTTAACTTTTAAGCCATACAAAAAGACACAGCAGGCTGGCTTTGGTCTGTGGGCCATAATTTGCCAACCTTTTCCTTAAGGCAATGTGAATATGTAACTTTGATGAAATAAAAAATACAAGGAGGGGAGAAGAGTGAAAAAAATTGGCCAGAATAATTTCAAATTTGTTTCCAAATCTTGCCTGTTTTAAGACTTCTTGTTTTACCAGGAATTCTTTCTGAAGGACATGAGAAAGAAAATTAAGAAAGTACTTTTGTCAGTAGCCCCATACTTTATAATTTTATAGTATTTCCTCATTTACCAAGCTTTTTCGTACATACTATCCCTTTGATCCTCACATTCTTGTAGTCTAAGTAGAATTGGGGTGTCTTTTCTATAGACCTAGATCCCTTTCTGTAGAGATCAAGTGACTTTCCCAAAATCATACACAGTTTATAAGGGACAAGTATTGAGACAAGAGCTTACTTCCAGTTTTTTCCTCCTGGTTGCTTACTATACTATGTCTCAAATCATACAGTTTATAAGGGACTAGAATTGAGATGAGAACTCATTTCCTATTTTTTCCTCTTTGTTGCTTTGTATACAAATAATACATGAATATATCCTTGTAAAAGATTAAAACACTCCAAGAAAATATCATTAAAAAATCATTTTCCTCCCTCACTCCCATCACAATCCCATCCCTCTCCTCATACACACTCAGAGTTAATAACTTGTAATATGTTTGCTGCTGTATGTTGTAAAAGAAAATAGTTCTATTAGTTAGGAATGAAAAATTACAACTCTTTTTTTGCCCCAGACTCTTAAATTCCTAGCAATGTGTCGTAAGAAAAAGAAACTGTTTGCTCCTTGGCAAGGACTTCAAGACCTCACTGATGCACGCAGAGTTAAACTGAAGCAACAAGTGGATGACTATCTCCAAAGACATCCGGTATGCAGGCTTCTGTGCGTTGATAATCAGTGTTACTTTTTGCCAGTGCATGATATTCACCAACAAAGTAGTGTATTATATGTGTTTGTGCATTTTTTATTGGTAAAAGGTAATACAGTGGCTTTACCATAGAATTAAGGAGTCTTATAATTACATGTGCCATCGTATAGTCAATAACGAAGGAGACTGCTTCAATTCAGTCATCTTGCATAGTGTATCAGCAAAACATGGTCATTGCTTTTTTTTTTGCAATAGTGCATAAAACTATGTTGAAGCTTCCACAAAGAGTGTATATAGCTTCCAGTCAGTAAATATTCGTTGTTAACATATATACCCAAACACATAACACATACATGTGGAAACTGACATCTGCTATTAATGAAACTCCAGGAGCCAATATTATAAAACAGTTGGCTGTTTGCCTCTTATGATTTTATTACTGTAATACTGCTAACACCTTTCTCCCAATAGAAATGTCCATATCTTTTACTTTCTGTAACCACAGTACTACATATCAGGTGTTATTTGCTTCTCCCTTCTGAATTCTTGACCTTATACTCCTATATGTTTTTGAAGATCATTTTCCTTTCTGCTTTTAGAGTGATTCACCACCCTGTCATTAATTTTAATGACCTATACTTCTGCCAATCACACTCACTTTCTCTTTTCTTGATGTTTCTCCCATACTTCCACACTTCACTAATTTTATGAGGAAAGTTGGGAGATTATACATTTCAGCCAATCAGAATGCTTATTGCCCTCACTCAAACTAATAACCACTCATGAAGGTACCACTTACATACTTTTCACATCCGTTTTCTTGTGCTTCCATCGTTTGTCTCTGGGTTCTGTTTCTCCCTCCTCTCTACCCCCTCCTCCCCACATACACACATGTTCTCCCTCTTTCTAAAATCTGAAGGTTCTGGGTGACTAATGTTAGAGGTTAAGAATAATGTTAGGTAGTCCTATCATTCACCCTTTCATTCTTCCAGAGCTCCCAAAACTAAAGAGCCTTATGCAAAAGAAAACAAAAAGAAATAAAATCTAAAAAAACAGAAAGACCATTATAAATAGGAATTAGAGGACTAACATGTTATAGCTGAGCATGTATCTGATAGATTACCACTGGAACAGAACATTGGTAAAAGCAGAATTCGACAGCAAGGCTCAGTTGAGGAGGCATAAGTAAGGACTCCTACTTTTCCTGCGTACTAATCTGAATTTAAGAATTCACAAACTAATGTAGTCCTGTGAAAAAAAAGATGACAAGCCTGCCCTTGTATTTCTGGCCCTCTGTGGTTACCACATAGAGGTAGACAATAGAAAAAAGTTCTGACTTCTGCTTCTATCCAAGATTTAGGAACAGGGACAGAGTTTACTTACTGCCTGAAACAACTGGGGGAGGGGGGGCGGAGATAAAATACGTGAAACAATGGTTTTCAAGTCAGTGGGCATCAGACAGTGAAGGTTAGTAATTCCTGAGAGGGAAGATGGGGTAAAAGGGACTGGATTTACTTCCTGCCTGAAACAACTGGGGGGGGGGGTGGGTAGAGATGAAATACATGATGAAATACATGAAACAATAGTTTCCAAGACCATGGACATCAAACAATAAAAATTAGTAATTCCTGAGAGGGACCAGAGTGAGCCATACGATGACCCTAGCTTATTACCCTGAGAGAGTTTCTAGGTCACAGCATAAGGAGGAGGAACAAAGGAGGAGCTCTTTGGAATCCCATGCTGAGGAGATGAAACTGAGAGTCTGAGGAGAACAAGGTAGCTAGATTTCATAGGACAGAGTACCGGAGTAAAAGGAGATACAAAGAGAACCCCAGATATCTGGAGAATGTTCCCTTGAGTATATTTCAGAATTCTGATTAGTACATGTATATAAGGAAACTACCCAAGGCCAAGGAAACAGTCATCTTAAAAGATAAAAGAGAACAGTGCCTGGTACTCAACACAGGTCCATAGTGCATGTTCCCATCAAACAGACTAGAAAAACTTAATCCACAGGGCATCGGTAAGAATACTCAGGAAGGTCTTGTCTTAGTAGTAGAAAGTAAATAGTATATACTGATGCATTCTGCCAAACAAATCATAAAAGCAAGAGCCAAAAATACCAAAAAAATTTTATGTAATTTAACCACATCTCAGAAAAAGCCTCAAGATTTTTAGAAATACCAAAATAACTAGCACTCAACAAGGTAAAAGTTACAATGTCTTGCATTCAAAGATTAATAAGCATATATAGAGGCAGGAAAACATGACCCATAATGAGGAGGACACTTAAACCACTCTAGAGATTACACAGATGTTAGAATTAGCAGAGAAGGACATTAAGAGTTATTATTATAACTATATTCCATATGTTCAGATTTTAAGTGGCGATGTGGAAGATATAAAATATACCCAAATCAAACTTCTAGAGGTAAAAATTTCAATGTGTGATATGAAAAATGCACTAGATCATTAATAGCAGATGAGACATGGATGAATAAGATTAATATAGTTGAAGGCATAGTAGTATATACTATGCAAAATGAGTCAAAAAAGAAAAAAAAAATTTTAATTGAAAAGAACATTAGTGAGCTGTGAGTCTTCATGTGGCCTATTAAATGAATAATTGGGAGTTTCTGAAGAAGATAGGAAAGAAAGATAGAAAACATAATGGCCAAAAACTTTCCAAATTATAAATTTACCCCCAAGTCCAATGAAGGCACAGGCACATGGGGGAAAAAAAAAAAAACAAAACCTATGCCAAGGCATATTATAATGGGATTCCTTGAATCAGTAATAAAGTAAAAATCTTAAAAACAGAAAACAAAAACATATAAAAACAGATGACATATTTCTCAGCAGGAACAATGCAAGTAAGAAGATAACTTTAAAGTAATTGAAAAAAAAAAAGCTGTCAATATAGAATTCTTTACTATGAAAAATTATTTTAAAAACAAAGACAAAATAACTTTTTCAGACATACAAGTGATAAAGCACTTTGTCACCAGCATACTCACACTACCAGAAATGTTACAGCCTTCGAGTTGTAAAGGATTTACGATTTCTCTTAAAAATGGTACCACAAGAAGTCCAACTCTACATAAAGAAATTAAGAAGCACTGGAAATGGTAACTACATGGGTAAATATATGACTTTTAACTCATCATTTAAATCTTTATAAAATATAATTGATTTAAAAAAATTTTTTAATGTTTATTTATTTTTGAGAGAGCATGAGTGAGGGAGGGGCAGAGAGAGAGGGAGACACAGAATCTGAAACAGGCTGCAGGCTCTGAGCTGTCAGTACAGAACCTGATGCGGGGTTCGAACCCACAAACTGTGAGAATTGGGATGCTCAACCGACTGAGCCACCCAGGCACCCCATAATTGATTTTTTTTAAAACCAAAATGTCATCAAATGTTCTGTAATACATACTACAGATTAAATATTTCCAGTTTTGTAGACCATATAGCCTTTATCATCATTATGCATCTCTGCAGCTGTAGATTAAAGCAGTCTTAGATAATATATAAACAAATACTTGTGTTTCAGTTGAACTTCATTTTCAAAAATAGGCAGTTGATTATTTGAAACAAAAGTAATAGCAATGTTTAATGGTGTTTGTAACATATGTAAAAATATAATGCTTTGCACAATAGTATAAAAACCAGGAGAGAAATAGATGTATACTATTGAAAAGTTTTTATACTATATGTGAAGTGAGTGGATTGATAATAAAAGATGTATACTCTGAATCCTAAAGCTACCAATAAAGTTAAAGAACAAAAGAGTTATAGCTAATAAGCCTATAAAGGAGATGAAACAATTAGTCAATTAATCAAAAAGAAAGCAGAAAAAGAGGAAAAATAAAAGAAAGTAATGGGAAAATGAAAAATAATAAAATGATAGACTCAAACATAACGGTATCAATAATTATAATAAATTTAAATGGTATGAATACCCCCAATTAATAAGCAGAGATTGTCAGATTAAATGAACAAGTATGACTTGATTATATGTTAACTACAAGAAACACACTTTAAGTATGAAAAAATAAAAAGAACAAAATGTGCAAACACTAGTGAAAGAAATCTAGAATGACTATATAAATATCAAAGTAGATGTCAGAGCACTATTACTAGATTATTACCAGAAGTAAAGAAGGCAATTTCATAATAATAAAAGGGTCAATTAATCAAAAGGACATAAGAATCTAAATGTTTATGCACCTAATAACAGAACTTGAAACTCTATGGAGACAACGTAGATGAACTTTGAGGCATTATGCTAAGTGAAATAAGCCAAACAGAAAAGAACGAATGTTGTATGATTCTACTTAAATGAAGTACCTAGAATAGAGATGGGAAATAGAATGAATGGTGGTGTCCAGGAGTGGGGGGTGGGAGAATGGGGAGGTAGTGTTTAAATGGTACTGAATTTCAGTTTGGAAAGATGAAGAAGTTCTAGAGACGGACCCTGGTGATGGTTGCACAACAATGTGAATGTATTTAATGTCACTAAACTATACACTTAAAAAGTGGTTAACATGATAAATTATATATATATTTAGCCACAATAAAATGCATGAATCAAAAACTGATAGAACTATGATGAAAAGTAGAGAAAGCCACAATATAGAGATTTCAATACCCATTTCTAAACAACTTACAGGATAAATAGGCAGAAAAGCAGCAAGAATATAGTAGACTTGAATGACACTATCAGACAACTTGATCTGGTTGACATTTTTAGAACCCTCCATGGAATGACAGCAGAATACACATTTTTCTCCTGTACACACAGAATATTTACCAAGATAGACCATGTTCAGTGGCATAAAACAAGTCAGTAAATTGAAAAAGACTGAAGTCATACAAAGTATGTTCTCTGACCACAATGAAATTGTTTGAAATTTAAGAACAGAAAGATCTCTAGATATATCATCCCCAAATATTTGGAAACTAAACAACACATGTCTGAATAACCAAAGGATCAAAGAAGAAGTAAAAAGGGAAATTAAAAAATATTTCAAACTGAATGGAAGCATATTTCAGAACTTGCTGATGAATGGATAAAGAAAATGTGTGTGTGTAGATAGATAGATAGATAGATAGATAGATAGATATACACACAATGGAATACTACTCGATGAAAAAGAATGAAATCTTGCCATTTGCAACAATGTGGGTAAAACTAGAGGGCATTATGCTATGTGAAATAAGTCAGAGAAAGACAGAGATAATATGATTTCACTTATACATGGAATTTGAGAAACTCAACAGATGATCATAGGAGAAGGGAAGGAAAAATAAGATAAAAAACAGGGAAGCAAACCATAAGAGACTCCTAAATACAGAGAACAAACAGGGCTGCTGGAGGGCAGGTGGGTGGAGGGATGAGTTAAATGGGTGATGAGCATTAAGGAGGGCACTTTTTGGGATGAGCACTGGGTGTTATATGTAAGAGATGAATCACTGGGTTCTACTTCTGACTAGGACTACTCTGTATGTTAACTAGCTTGAATTTAAATTGAAACTAACTAACTAACTAACTAAATAAATAAATAAATAAATAAATAAATAAATAAAATTTGAACTTGTGGATTCTAAACCAGTATTTGGAGGGAAATTTATATTGCTGACCATCTATATTAAAAGAAGGTTCAAATCAAAGACCTCAGCTTACATATTAAGTAACTAGTAAAAGGACAAGTTAAACCCAAAGTAAATAGAAGAAAGGAAATAATAAACATTTGAGAGAAATCAATAAAATAGAAAACAAAGACAATAGAAAAAAATTAATAAAACAAAAAGCCAGTTATTTGAGAGGATCAATAAAATTGATAAACTTGTAGGCAGACTAACCAGGAAAAAGAGGAGATACAGATTACCACTGTCAGGGATAAGAAAGGTGACCTCATTGTAGATACTACAGATATTAAAGGATAATGGAATATTATGAACAACTTCATATGTCAATAAATTTGATTAATCTCATGAAATAAATTCCTTTAAAGATAAGAATTACGAAGCTTACCCAAGAAGAAAGAGATAAAATGAATAGCCCCTGTATCTATATATATAGGTAACAAATTGTAGTTAAAAACTTTCCTCAGGAAAAACTTGAGGGAAAGATTGGTTTTACTGGTGAATTTAAGGAGGAAATAGTGCAAATTCTATATAAAGTCTTCTACCAAACTGAAGGGGAGGCAATACTTCTCAGCTCATTTTATAAGACCAGCATTACTCTGACACCATAACCAGAGACATTACAAGCAAAGAACTTCAGAACAATATTTTTCATGCATACATGAAAAAATTCTAAACAAAATTATAAGAAGTTGAATTCAACAATCTATTGAAAGGTTAATACATCCTGGGATTATCTCGGGGATTCGGGGTTAATTTAACCTTTGAAAATCAATTAAAGTAATTCACCATATTAACAGACCAGGAAAAACAATTGTCATCATATAAATACATGCAAAAAAAATTTCAGCAAAATAGAAAGAAACTTCCTCTATCTGATGAAGAATATCTACAGCTGACAATGATGAAAGACTGGATGCTTCTTTCCTGAAATCAGGAACAAGACAGAATGTCATTCAGTACAATCAAAATCCCAGCAGGCTTTTTTTGTAGAAATTGACAAGCTGATTCTAAAATTCATATGGAAATGCAAAGGACCTAGAAAGGCTAAAATAACTACAAAAAAGAAAAAAGTTGGAGGTTTAACACTACCTGATTTCATGAACTATAGAGCTGTAGTAGCCAAAACTGTGGTACTGATATAAAGATTTAAAAAAAATAAATCAGTGGAATCAAAATCAAATCCAAAAATAAACCCACATATATGGCCGCCTGATTACTGACAGAGGTGCACAGTTAATGTGTGGAGAAACTGGAACAATTGGATATCCATATGTAAAAAACATGAACTTGGATCCATATACTGTATCATATATAAAACTTAAAATGGATCATAGACTTAAATGCAAAATCTAAAATTATATAAAACTTCTAGAAGAAAACATTAGAGAAAAGCCATACTTTTGGTTGGGCAGTAATTTCTTTTTTTTTTAATTTTTTTTTTCAACGTTTATTTATTTTTGGGACAGAGAGAGACAGAGCATGAACAGGGGACGGGCAGAGAGAGAGAGGGAGACAAGATCGGAAACAGGCTCCAGGCTCTGAGCCATCAGCCCAGAGCCCGACGCGGGGCTCGAACTCACGGACGGTGAGATCATGACCTGGCTGAAGTCGGACGCTTAACAGACTGCGCCACCCAGGCGCCCCGGGCAGTAATTTCTTAAATACAACAACAGTAGCATAATCTACAAAAGAAAAATTGATAAATTGGTTTTCATCAAAATTTTGAACTTCTGTTCTTCCAAAGACACCATAATAGAATTTTTTTTAAAAAAGCAAATATTGGGAAAATATCTTTGCCAAGTATGTATCTGGTAAAGGACTTGTATCCAGAGTGTAAACTCAACAATAAGAAAACAAAGCAAAGCAAAGCAATTTTTTTAAATAGGCAAAAGATTTTAACAGACACTTCACCCAAAGAAATTGTGGCAAATACATGAAATATTGACATAAGTCAATAAAGGAAATACAAATTTAAACCATAATAAGATCTTTACACAACTGTTAAAATGTCTAGAACTTTAAAAGTTGACTATGTCAAAGGTTGGCAAGCATGTGGAGGAACTGTAGCTCTCTCATACACTGCTGATGGGAATGCAAAATAGTGCAACCCCTTTGGAAACAGTTTGGCAGTTTCTTAAAAAGTTAAACATATATCCATCATATGATTCAGTGATCCCACTCTTAAGTATTTATCCAAGTGGAAAGGAAATATATATCCATACAAGCATTTGTAAATGAATGCTCATAGCCCAAAACTAGAAATAACCCAAGCATCCATCAACAGATAGATAAACAAGTTGCTCTATATCCATACAATGTAATACCAGTCCACAGTATAAAGGAATGAATTATAGATACACACAGCAACATAGATGAATCTCAAAATAATTATGCTATGTGAAAGAAGCCAGACAATATACATTGAATTACCCCATTTATATAAACTTTAAAAATGTAATCTCTAGAGTAACAAAATTAAGTCAGTGGTTACTTGGGGATGGGAGAGTAGGGAATGAAGGATTACAAAAAGGCAATGACACTTCTGGTGGTGATGGATGTTCATTATCCTGACTGTGGTAATGGTTTTCACAGATGTATACATAGATCAAAGCTTACCAAATTTGGGCACTTGGGTGGCTCAGCCTGTTGAGCATCCAACTCTTGGTTTCAGCTCAGGTCATAGTCTCATGGTGTTGTGGGTTTGAGCCCCGCATTGGCTCTGCGCTCGTAGCACAGAGCCTGCTTGGGATTCTGTCTCTCCTTCTCTCTTCCCCTCTCCCACTTGTGCTGTCTCTGTCTCTCAAAATAAATAAATAAACTTAAAAAATTTTTTAAAAACCTTACCAAATTGTACACTTTCGATAATTGTAGTTAATTGTATGTCACTTTTACCTCAATAAAGCTGTATGTTTAAAAAAAATTAACCTAAATGCAAAAGAAAAGCAAACCTTTTCTTTTAAAAGGGAGAGTAATCCCTTTATAAAAATAACATACCCAAGCAACACATACACAGCAAGTAATTCTGAATCAGTAGGTTTGGTGTGTCCTCATGGTTCTATTTTTTATTTCTTTTAATTGTAAAATATATAAAACATAAAAATACCAAACCTAAAATTACCATTTTAATCATTTTTAAGTGTACAGCTCAGTGGAATTAAATACATTTACATTGTTGTGCAACTATCACCACCATTCACCTTCAAAATGTTTTTCATTTTGCAAAACTGAAATTATACCCATTAAACATAAATTTCGTATTCTGTCTCTCAGCTCTGTTCATAGCATCCTTTGATGCACAGAAATTTTTAATTTTTTTTTATGAAATTTATTGACAAATTGGTTTCCATACAACACCCAGTGCTCATCCCAAAAGGTGCCCTCCTCAATACCCATCACCCACCCTCTCCTCCCTCCCACCCCCCATCAACCCTCAGTTTGTTCTCAGTTTTTAACAGTCTCTTATGCTTTGGCTCTCTCCCATTCTAACCTCTTTTTTTTTTTTTTTCCTTCCCCTCCCCCATGGGTTCCTGTTAAGTTTCTCAGGATCCACATAAGAGTGAAACCATATGGTATCTGGCTTTCTCTGTATGGCTTATTTCACTTAGCATCACACTCTCCAGTTCCATCCACGTTGCTACAAAAGGCCATATTTCATTTTTTTCTCATTGCCACGTAATATTCCATTGTGTATATAAACCACAATTTCTTTATCCATTCATCAGTTGATGGACATTTAGGCTCTTTCCATAATTTGGCTATTGTTGAGAGTGCTGCTATGAACATTGGGGTACAAGTGGCCCTATGCATCAGTACTCCTGTATCCCTTGGATAAATTCCTAGCAGTGCTACTGCTGGGTCATAGGGCAGAAATTTTTAATTTTGATGGAGGTTCAACTTGTCTGTCTTTTGTTGTGTCTGTGTCTTCAGTGTCATATTCAAGAAATGGCCAAACCTAATGTCATGATTTTTCCCCTTTTATTCTGAGAGTTTTATAATTTTCTCTCTTATATTTAGGTCTTTGATCTCTCTCTCTCTCTCTTTTAATGCATTTTGTATGATGTTGATGCATGCTCTCATTTAAAAAACAAGTATTACTTTAGCCATACTCTCGTGCTCCTGTTTAAGATTCTGTGGCTGAAAAGTAAAGTGTTAGCTGGAGTGGGACTGTATCCCAGATCCAGGAACTGGAATATTTGAGCAAGCTGTGGTGTCAGAAGCTTTATCAGCTTCAGAGTCAAGATTTTCTTATTCTTGTCCAAACTAATTAAGTTCTCTTTAAAGTAGCTGTGTAGCCAAAGGAATATGGTCCTTTAGCTGATTTTTTTTCCCTTGTTTTGTGAAACCAGAAGCAGTTATAACATTATGGTTTAGATAAGTTTGGGAGTGGGAGTGAGATAAAAAGCCTGTCAGGTGGGATCTGGAACAGGGGTTGGGCTTGTTATTCCTCTTCCAGGCCAGTATCTTTACCGAACCATTTGTAGTTTTCACTAAGGGCTCTTAATCTTTCCTCTTCTCCCAAAATTCTACAGTATGTGAGGAAGTGAGGTATGGGAATATACCAGAAAGAAACTATCCTCTGAATTTTCACAAAGCTGCTTTTAAAAACCTACTTAATGCTTGAACAAGAGTACAAGGTCGAAATCAATCATGAGATTCATTTGATAGGCTGAGATAGCTAAGCATTCTGGAACCTCTGCTAAGTGGTTGGGTGAAACATATGTCTCCTGTGATAATTTTTTCTCTTCTTTTTTCCCAGAGCTCTCAGATGTCAGATGTGACTAGCAGAGAGCTCCATTCCCAAGCTCAAGAACAACTGCAACACTACCTTATGGGCAGGGTCCTAGAAGAGAGAGCCCAGCAGCACAGGGAGGCTCTGATGGCTCAGATCAACACCAACATTGAACAATTAATGAGTATGTGCTTGTTTATTTTGGTATCCTAAAATGAACAACCTATGCAAGATTTTGTGACATTGAAAATCTTCAGAAGGAAAATACCATTTAATGTTTATTAGCCTATTTCTTGTCCTCAGAAATTTCTAGATCCAGAACATGCCAGCACATGATCTTTTCAAATAATGCAGATCTCATAACCTCCTTTTTGGCTATTTCTCTAAGCCTTGCTATCATTCATAGATATCAACTTAGACAAAAGTTATTAATTATAAAGATGCTAAGCCCTACTAGCCAAATTTCATTATGTAGTCTCAAAAGCTTTTGATAATATTTTAGAAGTAGATGACAGTAGTTACAGTGCCATTTTATAATTTTTTTTTTTTAATTTTTTTTTCAACGTTTTTTTATTTATTTTTGGGACAGAGAGAGACAAAGCATGAACGGGGGAGGGGCAGAGAGAGAGGGAGACACAGAATTGGAAACAGGCTCCAGGCTCCGAGCCATCAGCCCAGAGCCTGATGCGGGGCTCGAACTCAGGGACCGCGAGATCGTGACCTGGCTGAGGTCGGACGCTTAACCGACTGTGCCACCCAGGCGCTCCTATAATTTTTTTTAACATTTATTTTTGAGAGAGAGACAGAGTGTGAGCAGGGGAGGGGCAGAGAGAGAGGGAGACACAGAATCCAAAGCAGGCTCCAGGCTCTGAGCTGTCATCACAGAGCCTGACGCGGGGCTCGAACTCATGAACTGCTAGATCCTGACCTGAACCAAAGTCGGACACTTAACCGACTGAGACACCCAGGAGCCCCCATTTTACAATTTTTAATGAAGTGTTTTCACAAAAGTTAATTCATCTGCTTCTTACAACCATAGATACATTTAGGGAGAGATCTCATCCTACATTTCAGTCCACCTATGAAACACTTTTAGTGTGTACGGAGCAGAAAGGACCAGGGTCTTCTGTTTAGTGCCATTACTTATGAATTTTTTATTTTTCAATAGATGGGTGGCTGGAACTGAGCCTCTCATATATAGGATGGGGTTCTGCTATATTTTAAAAATTCATGTTCTTTAAACCATCTAAAAAAACCTACATCTTTTTAAATTCTTTTCTTTTACACAGTATGGGGGGTGGGTAGTTAATGCCAGCCACAGCTTCAACTTATGAATAGTCGTATGCCATCTATAGCTAGCAATGATAATAGATTCAGAATTGGAACCCTATCCCTTGCCTACTATAGCAGAGTTCCAACTCTATACTTTCCAAATTCCTACTTGTTTGATACATAACTCTTCTACTCACTTGTTTATTTTCTGTTTACTACAGAGGCACCAAGTCTGAAGGAAGCAGAAGGGAAGGAACCTGAGCTCTTCCTAAGTAGATCCAGGCCTGTGGCAGCCAAGGCCAAGCAGGCCCATCTTACCACTCTGAAGCATTTACAGGCACCCTGGTGGAAGAATCTTGGGGAAGAAGAAGGAGATGAGATTGATATCCCAAAGGATGAGCTCAGTGTAGAATTAGGAACTTTATTCATTGGTGGAACCAAACCCCCTTAGGGAGCTACCCAAAGAAATGACACTTATTTCAGGAGATTGTATTGGTTCTGCCTCTGGCATACTAGTAGACTAGAGCTATCCTAACTCATTTCCCGAAATTCCTCTCCAGATAAGATTTTCAGGCAGTAAGCAAGGAGTTACCTTCTACCTCTATCTCAGTTCTCTTTTTTTTTCCCACATTACCCACGCCACACACAAATTAGGATGGCTTTTATTGTGGAACTAACCTCAGCATGGCATTCTATTGCTTAGATGAAATGTGGTAGTTCTTTTGTTTTTGCTGTTTTCCTACTAAAGATGTTTTCTAAATAAATATTTTCAACAATTCTCAAAAACTTGTCAGGATTACTTCAGCTTTTCACATTTATTGTTTAGAATGCATGTGTTTCTACGAATATAAAAAGTGTTCTTGGCCTAATTTATTAAGATCAGGAAAAGAAATGGTCATTTGAAGGGCACCGCACTATTTTCTACCAAACAGTGCTTGAACTCATTTTCTATCTTGTTATTTCTAAAAGAACTACATTTAAAAAAAAAATCCTAAGAAGGGTGCCTGGGTAGCTCAGTCGGTTGAGCATCTGACTTCGGCTCAGGTCATGATCTCATGGCTTGTGAGTTTGAGCCCCATGTCAGGCTCTGTGCTGACAACTCAGAGCCTGGAGCCTGCCTCAGATTCTGTGTCTCCCTCTCTCTCTGCCCCTCTGCCACTCACGCTCTGTCAGTCTCAAAAAGACGTAAACATTAAAAAAAATTTTTTAATTCTAGGATTCAGCACAAAAAAAATTCCTTCAGATAAATGCATTTGTCCTGTTAAAGTGAGAATTCTATAACTTACTGTTTCCCTTTGTCTTATCTCCTATAAATCTCAGCTAAATATAATACTTACTTTGTGTTATGATCCTAGGTACCTATAGAGTTATTTGGTTGCAACCTAATACTTTCTAATTTTCCTATTTATCTTTGATTGTGTTTTAGTACCAGAAGCTACTTCTGTTTGTGTTTGTAACAATATAGAATTTAAATTAAAAACATTTAACAAATCATGGACGCAGTATCATGAGGAACCTGTATGATACTTTTTGTATAAATGAGTGAAAATACCATTATTTCTGGATAGGAAGACCAAATAGTATAATGTCCATTCCTCCAACATTAAGTTTAGTAAAATTCTAGTCACTATCCTAATGTAATTTTTATTCATAATTGGGAAAGAAATGTACATAATTCATCTGTAATAATCAGTTGAAGGTTCTGATTTCACTTAGAATGTAGAAAGCTGGGTGAAAATGTTGCTTCCCTGTTAAAAATGCCAGATAATCTACAAAAATAATTTTTCTTGAGCCTATCTGATAGTTGAGGCCTCAAGACAACCAAGTAAACAGAGATGTGACTCAATATCTGTGAAATGAGCTATTTCATCTTTAGCAGAGCACAGGAGACAAAGGTAGCTGGATAAGAAGAAATCAACTAAAATTTTTACAAATTCTTAAAGACCAAGTATGGGGTAGCATGTCAGTTTAGAATATCTAGGAGCCTCAGACGGGAGAATTTAGAACTTCCATCTAAAAACAGGCAAGGTTGGGAGCAGGACAGCAGGCCTGAAGAGATGCCTTTTGTGATGCAGGCAAACATATAGGCTGCTGCTGAGTGCCATGCCCAAATCCCTGCCTGCTTTCCCAAACCCTTTTCTTAAAAGCTTTAGGCTGCTGCAGGGGTAGCAAGGCTCAGAGAAAATCCTACTACATGTAAGAAAGAAATAGAAATAAAAATTGTCTCTGGAGGCAGGATAGGAAACACTAGCTCCAGATACTGGTACAGATACAGTATTGCTGAGGGAGGGACAGAAACAAAATCCCTCTCTTGAGAGAGGAAATCATCTTAGCCCCAGAAATCCTACACAATACAAGGCAGATGTCTCCTAATGCTGGGGGGGGGGGGGGGGGGGGATTAGAAAACTGCCTGCCAAAGCTAATGACTGCCAAGGAATAGAAGGATAGGAACCCTGAGAAAGCCCTACCTCCAATCACAGGAGAAGAGACCTGGCCTAAGCCTTAGGCCAGATCAGGACAACACAATACCTGTGTCCCAGCAACTAGCCTAGCACCAAGTAATAAGCAATGGCACTTTATTACTGGCATGGAGAGAAACCTCCTCTGTGGTAAAGGCAAAAGGGACAGCTGAAAGTGGAGGGTGGAACTGGAGCACTGAAAAACCTTCAAGCTTCCCAGACCGCACTGTAAGCAGGTAACAGCAGCAAAAAAATAATTTGAAGTCCATGGTGCATTGAAGATAAAAAGGAAAACCAAACCCAGCTAAAGTCCTGACTACTGAGTCAACCCCACTGCAATCTAATTCTTATATTTTAAATTCTTATTCTGATTTATAATGCTGTTGTGTTTAGTATATTGATGTAACAAAACAATTCTGCATTACTCAGTGAAAAAAAAAAGTAATACATGTGAGAAAGTGATTTTACCAATCATCAATTTAGATGTCACAATTTAATTTTGTTGGATGACTTGCTTACCCTGTGAGAGTTCGTCTTCTATAGAATATAAAGTACTGAAGAGGGTTTAATACAAATATGAGAAACACAGTTGTTAATATTAGATCCTTATGCACGTAGAGAATGCGTAGAAACGGAAAATTCTGTAGTTAACAAAGTCTGTAGAAAAGCCATTCCCTATTACGTTTTTCTTTTTAGGAATATCCATGTCCATTTAGGTCAGTTTCAAATTATGTCAAAGAGAATCCAAACACACAATTGCTAGACTTAACTTTAATGATTACATTTTGAAGATTCCCCCCCCCCCAGCTTTATTAGGTATGATTGACAAAATTGTATATATTTAAAATGTATAATGATGTGAAATGATAATCACAATCAGGTTAAGTAACACATCCATCACCCGACATATTTACCTTTATTTCTATGTGGTGTCAATACTTAAGATTTGCTTTCAGCAAATTTCAAGTATAAATTACAGTATTATTAACTATAGTCACCAAGCTGTGGATTAGATCCCAGGAACTTATTCATTTTATAACTGAAAGTTAGTGCCATTTGAGCAGCATCTCCATTTCTCTCACCTCCCAGCCTCTGGTGTCCACCATTTTACTCTCTGTTTCTATGAGTTTGACGTTTTTGTTTTTGTTTTTGTTTTTTTTTCAGATTCCACATTTGTATGAAATCATATAGTACTTGTTTCTCTCTATCTGGCTTATTTCACATAGAATAATGTCCTCCGGTTTCATCCATGCTATGGTAAATGGTAGGATTTCCTTCTTCCTCGTGGCTGAATAATATTCTGTTGCATACATCTTTTTTTTTAAAAATGTTTATTTATTTTCAAAGAGAGAAGGAAGAAGAGAGGGAGAGAGAGAATCCCAAGCAGGCTCTACACAGTCCACACAGAGCCCAATGCAGGGCTTGAACTCATGAACCATGAGATTGTGCCCTGAGCCAAAATCAAGAGATGGACACTTAACCAACCAAGCCACCCATGCGCCCCTCATTTATTTATTTATTTAAATTCAAGTTAGTTAACATACAGTATAAGACTGGTTTCAGGAGTAGAATTTAGTGGTCCATCTCTTACATATAACACCCAGTCCTCATCCCAACAAGTGCCCTTCTTAATGCCCAATACCCATTTAGCCCATCCCCCCACCTCTACTCCAGCAACACTCTGTTCTCTGTATTTAAGAGTCTCTCATGGTTTTACTGCCTCTAGTTTTTATCTTGATTTTCCTCCTTCCTTTCCCCTATGTTCATCTATTTTGTTTCTTAAATTCCACATATGAGTAAAATCATA